>NC_142931.1:91633536-91771036 GCF_046866305.1 Octopus bimaculoides | reverse complement strand
TTGTATATGAATTTCACAATAGTAGACATGCAATTTACTTAGTTCTGCAGCAACTTTTCTATGTCATTCAAAATTTGAATTTTGTGACTGGAAAATCTACATTTTGTATGAAATGAGTTATTTGAGCCATTTTAAGAATGAAAGAATAAACAGGAGATTTCATCGTTAAGATCATCTTCAGCCCTTTTCTAATGCTTTCCCCATTTCAATGAAGTATTTGTGAGCTGTTAGTCATGTAACTGAAACAAATAATTTATGTCATTTGTAGATATCTCAATCTCAATATCAATGTTCATTTCTGTTTTGTTTCAATCTCTACCGCCTCTTCAAAATCCTCAAAATTATCAATAAATTGGTGGCAGTTTATGCCATAGTTTTTACTATAACTTTATTCAATATTCTAGATGCAGTAAAAAAATTTTTAGTATTGGACTTCCCTAACCCAACCTTTTGTCATTCACTACATGCATTCCTAAATACTTCTGCTCTCTCTCTCTCTCTTTCTCTCTCTCTCTCTCTCTCTCTCCATCCCTCTCTCACTTCCCAAACTTCACACTACCTCCCTATTTCTATCTGTGGTTTTACTCTACTGTTGCTTTTCACTGTCCCATCTTGATCATCTATTCCTTTTCTCTCTTAATCCATAAGTCCCTGTTCTCTCTATCCATCTTCTTGTACATTGAGGATATACTCTGTTACCTGATCACCACCATTCTTTCTTGCTTTTCAACAAGTGTGTCTATATACCTCTTCTGTGGTAAGACAACTGTCCCTGTCCTTCTGCCATACTCTAGTTTTTCAACTCCAGGTACAAAACCATTTCCCTCTCACTCAATTGAGGAATTTTGTATTGTAATTTACTTGATGATCTCACTAGTTCTGGCACCACAAAATGAAATGCACCCAGTACACTCTGTAAAATGGTGTTAGGACGGGCATATAACCATAGAAACTATGCCAAAGCACAGTCTGGTGGTTTATTGGATCCTGTCAAACCAGCCAATCCATGCCGACATGGTGTTAATATGTAATCATATTCCTCTATTATTATTAAAACTTCAGTATCAGCACTCGTAGCTTCTCCTTGCACATTGACAATATGCCAATCAGCTCATTTTTATGCTTATAAAACTAATCAGTTTCCACTAAATGATTCTCCACTGTCACCTTCTTCCTGATTTTTGCCTTAAAATTTGATAAGATTTTAGCACAAATAACAGCTTACATAATAGGCATTCTAAATCATTGTTTGCTCACTTATCCATATTGATAAAAGCTTTCCCATATGCAAAATAAAGTTGACCGCTTCTTTATTATGTACCATTGTCAAAAATCTGCCTCAACAAATTCCATCAGACCCATGCAAGTATGGAATTGAGTGTACACTTTTAATTTAAGTATTTTTCTTCGTCCATCAAAATTGTAGGTATGTTTGACTGACCCAGATAAAATTTTGAAGCTAAATTTTTAATGGTTCTTCTAGCTTTGTATTCGGTTATGATCTCATTTTGTTCCTAAAGGTGTTTTCCATTTGTATCATCATTAGCATTTGCTGCCATACTATCCTGATGTAGTATGCATTTATTGGGCTATTTACTTCATCTTTTAGTTTTTTTTTTTTTACATTTCAGTATATTTTGTAATAATTCTTCGGTGTCATATTTTTTATATAGATTAGCTCCTCAGTTTTGGATCAGACTGGGTATAATGTGTTAATAGACGCAATGTTCATTCAAGCAAAAGCTGAAGGTTTGTAAAGTTCAAGAGTTGCTTTATTTTGTACGATATTAAAATGACCATTGAAGCTGCCAGTAGTAATATTAATTGTCCTGGGGAACTGAAGAAAATGCTTGATGAAGGAGGTTATGCTGCAGCAGAAGTTTGTGTATCATCTGAATATTTAAGTGATTTTGAGGGCTATGCTAAGTTGCTGCCTGTAATTAGGCTTTCAAATAAGAATGCTCAGATGACTACAAGCCTTTTCAAAAGCAAGTTTACAAACTTTTTTTGCCTTGAAGTACAAAGGTACTCAAACATATTTCCAACAAAGCATTGCTTCTTTTACAAATGCAACAAGTGTCCAGTGGAATATAGTACGTAGTTTTACTCCAGCAAATGATTCATTAAGTGTGATTACAACTTCAAACACATTATCTGAGATCTTTGTAACAAACTCAAAAGCAATTAATGGCAGATACTATTAGAGATTATTGGAAAAAGTTCAACACTCTGGATGCTGTATATAACAGGAGCAAGTCATGGGATGAAATGCAACCTTTGGCTATGAATGGTGTTTGGGAAATCATATGGTCAATTGTATCCATAACATGTTTTCCTATCTACTCACTGATATTTTAGATTTACTGTAGACATTTCTAGCTGAAAATCTTATATCAGGCTCAGTTGGATATGGTGACTCTATCAAATGATGTAGAGCTTGGAGAAATCATAGATGATGTGGTAGAGTTGTTAACATCTCATTGAGAAAGTTTGTCTGATGAGAAGCTAATACTGTTAGAGCAAGTTGCAGAGCAAAAAGAGGAATAAACTTCTACAGTTAACTTGACTGAAAAGAATATGGCTTCATGGTTGGCACTCAAAGCGAAATATCTGCAAATTGCTGCTAATAAGTTAACATAAAAATTACATGAAGAGTTCATGATGAACTAAGTTCATACAAAGAGATAGTGTCCTATATTATCAACCAACATTGCATTAGACCTTTATTCTCATTGGATAAAATTGCTAATGATTTACAAGTCAGAAGATAGTGACTCTCTTCCAAGTATCTCCTATTGCATGGTAGGCAACAACTTTTGTTGTGAGGATAGTTGTGTAAATGGATGGATGGATGGTCCTCAGAATCCCTTTAAATCAGGGGTTACCAAAGGGAGTCGGCGTGCAAAAGACCAGCTCACTCAGATGAACTGCTTGAAATACTTAGTGAACACCATGAAATGTGGGAAAACCTGATAAGTTTTCACTGCAGCGAGAAGTCTGCTGTTGCTAATGTTTGAGGCCTGATGTCGTAATCTGTATCATAATCGAAGATTGAGAGGGGTGACTGAAGGGACTGTCAAGTGTTTGCTTATAGAAACTGCCTGAACCTGGAGGAATGAGGTGATTTGAGACTGAAACTGACCAACATTCAGCCTGATATCAATGCCTTAATTCAGGATCATCATGCTGATGTTGTCAATTTCAGTAAAAGATACTCCAACAATATGATGTTTTTCACATTTTCTAACCATGAAAAACAATTTCATAAAAATTGAAAGGTTAATACCATATGCTCGTACATCATCATCATCATCATCATTTAACGTCCGCTTTCCATGCTGGCATGGGTTGGATGGTTTGACTGATGGCTGGCAAGCCAGAAGGCTGCACCAGTCTATAATCTGATCTGGCAAAGTTTCTACAGCTGGATGCCCTTCCTAACACCAACCACTCCGAGAGTGTAGTGGGTGCTTTCACGTGCCACCAGCATGAGGGCCAGTCAGGTGGTACTGGCATCAGCTACGCTCAAATGGTGCTTTTTTTTTACGTGCCAGTCAGTGGCCCTGGCAACAATCACACTCAAATGGTGCTTTTAATGTGCTACTGGCACACTTAGTTTTAAATGTAAGAAGTGTTTCATCTTCAATAGAATTTCTTAATTTGTTGTATATTTTAGCCAACATTTTAATTGCCAGCATCAGTATCCAGTATGCATTTAAGATATGGTATGGTAGGGTTAAGTATTAAGGTATTTTAAATGAGGAAGGTGGTCGATGAGGAAAGAGAAGTGGCTAAAGGGGGTTGATGCAGAAGAAGTAGCTAAAGGAGGTCGATGTGGAGGGAGAAGTGGCGAAAGAGGGTCGATAGTCGAAAAAATTTGGCAAACCCTACTCTAAATACGCATCACTAGGAATTTAAAGACCACTTTATTTATATTTATGATGTTATTTAATGTTGCTGTGAATATATATCTGTAATCTCTTCCTGCACTCTATGATTTATATGCCATCATTGTCATCACCCTTGCTCTCCCTCCTTCTGTATCTATACCTATTAATATGTACCTTTCATTCTCTCTCTCCCTCCCTCTATTCCATTATTTTGGAGAGAGATATAGACAGACAGACAGATTGTGATTGAACTACTATTCCATTTCAACTTTGTTTTACATCTTTGTTTTACCCCTTCAGGTAGATGGCCCTGCTCAGTATGTAGAAAAGGAGTAGGTAGTAACTCTATAAGATGTACCCGGTGCAAGCTATGGACACATAAGAGGTGCAGCAACATCAAAGGCAGGTTAACTAGCAAGTTAGTTTTTGTTTGTGGCAGATGTTCAGGTGCAATAAAGACTGCAAACAAACAGGAAACAACTTCTATCTCATTCCAGGGTGAAAAACTAGAGGTAGTCGATAGCTTCCGCTATCTGGGCGACCAAGTTAGTAGTGGGGGTGGGTGCGCTGAAAGTGTAGCTGCTAGAATAAGAATAGCCTGGGCAAAGTTTAGAGAGCTCTTACCCCTGCTGGCGACAAAGGGACTCTCACTCAGAGTAAAAGGCAGACTGTATGACGCATGCGTACGAACAACCATGCTACATGGCAGTGAAACATGGGCTGTAACTGCTGAGGACATACGTAAGCTCGCAAGGAATGAAGCCAGTATGCTCCGTTGGATGTGTAATGTCAATGTGAATACCCGTCAGAGTGTAAGTATCTTGAGAGAAAAGCTGAACATTAGAAGCATCAGTTGTGGCGTGCAAGAGAGACGATTGCGCTGGTATGGACATGTGGTGAGAATGGAGGAGGATAGCTGCGTGAAAAAGTGCCACACCCTAACAGTTGAGGGAACCCGTGGAAGAGGTAGGCCCAGGAAGACCTGGGCTGAGGTGGTGAGGCAAGACCTTCGTACATTGGGCCTCACCGAGGCGATGACTACGGACCGAGACCTTTGGAAATGGGCTGTGCGTGAGAAGACCCGGCAAGCCAAGTAAGATCGTTGCCAGTGCCCCTGGACTGGTTCTTGTGCGGGTGGCACATGAGATGCACCATTTTGAGCGTGGCCGTTGCCAGTACCGCCTGACTGGCTCCTGTAGGATTTTCGAGCGAGATCGTTGCCAGTGCCCCTGGACTGGCTTGTGCGGGTGGCACATAAAAGACACCATTTCGAGCGTGGCCGTTTTCGTGCGGGTGACACGTAAAAGCACCCACTACACTCTCTGAGTGGTTGGCGTTAGGAAGGGCATCCAGCTGTAGAAACTCTGCCAAATCAGACTGGAGCCTGGTGTTGCCATCCGGTTTCACCAGTCCTCAGTCAAATCGTCCAACCCATGCTAGCATGGAAAGCGGACGTTAAACGATGATGATGATGATGATGATCTTTCTTGACAGGCAGTAAGAAATCTAACTGCCATTTCAAAAAAAAAAAAAAAAGTTTTGCAAAATAACAATTTACTTAATAATTTACTATGAAACCACCAGATCAAAAATGTTATACATAATGTATACAAAAATTATACAGCTCTGTGTTCATTCTATAGTTATTGATTACAATATATATATATATATATATATATATATATATATAATAATAATAATAATAAAGGAGTTACGACGCAAAAACGTATATATTCAAATGAACATATTTATCTTCTTCAATATATATTTCAGTATAAAGAATTCATTAAGAGACGTAATAAATCAAAATTTCTTTACACATCTTCAGGATATATATATATATATATATATATATACATATATATATAGTTTAGTTACTAAAAAGTTTCCAAAATTTTTGGTTGATGGGGATGCATAATCCAAGCAGGTACCAAAATGCACTTCTACCGATTGATAATGCTGGTTAACATATGTGAGTTTATGTACTTCAATTGTTGGTTTAACTATTTTTCATACATTCTCAATGCCTGAAGATCCATTTGTCTCTAAAGAGACTATACTTTTTAATAGAGGAGAAATAACGAATGAGTTTAAGGAAAACAGAGAATGGAGAATATCCAATTTTTTATTATGCAGTCATTAAAAGTTCCTCTGGAAGAACTTTAATGACTGCATAATAAAAAATTGGATATTCTCTATTCTTTGTTTTCCTTAAACTCATTCATTACACCCCCCCCCCTCTCTCTCTGTTGTGCATGTTTGAAATTATTTTGTCACTATTATTAATTACGATTGACTTTTTGTTTTCTGGAAAAATTGTTGAAACACATCTTTATAATATGAAAACCATTGGGAAAATAGGTTTCATGTTACAGAATCCAATTGCTTAATTCAGGGGATGCTTATAATATGCATTTTTTTTACATTGATTTGATTGGATCATAATCAGATTTTTTTTTTCTTGTTTTTTATTCTCCTTTTACAGTTTTTCATTGTTATTTCATTTACGCATTAAAATAATAGCCTATTATTCAAAAGATATGCTCAACAGTTTATTGACTTGACTTTCTATACTAAATACGAGAAGAAATCTTTTCTTTTCTGTTAATATTTATTTGTATATTTATGCGTTCAATGTACTTTTTCTTTCTTTCATCTCTTTAACCCTTTCGCATTCAGACTACTCTGTTAAATGTAATACTTATTTATTCACATTGTTGTGAATTAATCATTATCTTGTAACTTTGAGATTTCAATGATGTGATTGTTTATTTTTATATTAACTTTGTAGGGTAGGTGTAGGAAGTTAAATCTGGCCAGTTTAAACATGAAACAAGTAGACCTGATTTAGATAATTTAAATGCTAAGGGGTTAAATTTATTTAAGCAATTCTTCAAAGTTTATTCATTGTATTTCAGCATCATGTCCTACTGTTGTCCAGTGTCCAACTGTAATTGCTATGGTAGGTCTTCCTGCTCGTGGCAAGACTTATATTTCAAAGAAACTTACTCGTTACCTAAATTGGATTGGAATTAAAACAAAAGGTAAGAATTATTATTCTCCTGATGTTCTTGACTTGAATTCATTTTCAAACTGTTGGTGTTATTTCCATAAACAACAATGCTTTATATGATGTTATTCATCCAATTTCATCTTTTATAGCAGTATTTCACTACCTTTTTTTTTTTTGTTAGTGACTTCCAATATGTTAAATATCTTAGATTGTGGTCATTTACTTCTACAACAGCTTCCCAAATAGGTGTTGTATAAATTGGCAAGCTTCCAGGTATCATTTTAAAGTTATTAAGTCTATCAGAAAAATTATATGGGACTTGAGGCATATATTACAGGGTAACTGTAAAGCCTGGATACATAGTGATTCTTGCTTCTTTAGACCAATTCAAATTCAATCTGCAGACAAACACAACAACAAACAAGAATATTAGTGTACCCAGATTTTACAGTCACCCTGTATAGTAATTGTGTAAACCCTACATCGGATTCTATCTGCTCTGCTATATTGAAGGTTAACCATCTATTGTACTAGATAATAAACAATAGAAACAACTTTGGAGTAAACAAAAGGAACAAATTATTTCATTTTATGTAGCTTATATAATGCACTGTTCTTCAGCTAGCTTCAGCTCAACAATTTCCTTACATCTTCTTTTCCAGAAGCTTAGTGTAGACCTTACCAGAGGGGCTCAACAAGGAGATTCCTCTATAACTTGAGCATTTTCTCTACTTTTTAGAAATTGGTATGATCACTTCAGATTGCCATTGCTTTGGTGTCCTTCCAGAAGTCCAAGCCATCTTTGCAACAAGTCAGCTGGAGAGTATCTTCCCTATTTAAGGCTTTTAACATCTAGGGCTGGATTTCACCCTCCTTGGTAGCCTTGCTACATTTAAGCACTTTAATTGCCTCTATGACTTCAACCTCTGTGAGCTTATACTTTGCTGTTAGATGCACCTCGTGTTCATCAGAAAATGTTATTGTTACTGGATTTAGGTGATTAGCAAAGTATTCTCTCCACCTTCCAATAGGAACTCTTCTACCACACCTGCCATTCTACAAACTTAGCAAATGATCTGCCAGAATACTTGATTGGCTAATCTTAATTGACCAAGCTTAACCTCAAAATTCTCCCATGGTTTAACTGTGAATGTTTTACTGTCACTGCTGAAACTTTTTATGCTCACTGTACCACATACGTAAGAGAGACTTGTTTCCAAGCTAAGATTTTTTCTTGGATAGCATCTTCAACTTCCTGGTTAAACCAAGAAGTTATTTTACCACCTGGTGCCACAACAAGCTGCTTTCATCCACAGCTTTGTATAGGTGAAGAAGAAATTGCTGAACAAAACTATCTCCATCCATCTCAATATCTTCTGTTTGTTCAGAAAAATCTCTGAATTTGGATGCAATAGTATTTGCATTATTTGTTTCTGATCCCATCATCTTCCAGGGCTTCCCACTTTATTCTGTAAGTTGTAAGTTGCACTGGATTTACCAGTTTTGTGAGTTTTCCTTGCAGTTGATAGTCTCAAGTTGCAGACAACTACATGATGATCAGTTGGTAGCTCAGCCCTCTCTCATTACAAGAATATCCAGCACAGATCAGAAAGGTCTGAAATGATAAAATCTATCAATGACCTCTATCTCAAAATATTCCTATTCCTAGTATACTTGTAGCAGAAACATGATCGCTCTTGAACTTTAGCTGCCCACATTGTGGCTTTTTACTTTTAACTACCCATTCTGGTTCACTGCATGGTGGTCAGATCCATTTAGTTTTACTTGTGCTGTCCACCACTTTAACATGACGAACTAGCCTAGCATTTGTTCATCAGCTATAAAAGGGGAAGTTTTCGCCTGCTAAGTCCCCAGGGAGGAGAGTTTTGGTACTAGCAACCTGGACCTTGATGTGAGAACAGTTTAATTTCAGTTTTCAGCCTGAACAGAATTCAAACCAGAATCCTCAACATTATGTTTCATGTCTTGACAATATTTGAATAGAATTGTAGTCAGAATTTTTGTGATGTTGTACTTCAGGTTTTTTTAACTTTTCTATCTTCATTTTTATGAACATTTAAAACTATACAATGTATTGACTGTTATTAATGTCCTACCAGTTTGGTGTATCAAATTTTAGCAATAGTAATAAGTATTTCTTTGCAGTCAATTGCAACTTGTCTTTAAATTTGCTTATTATTATCCATCCTGAATTGATTTAACAGAGGACATAATATATCAGACCTTAAAACTGCAATTCATACAACATTCATACATTTTGCTAAAAATTGATGCAGTTAACTGGTAGGACATCAATAATAATGCAAAAATTTCCATGGCTTCGTTGTTTTTATCTCATTGGGCTACATACTTATAGATATCCCTGTCCTGTGACCAATGCCATTATGTGCTTTGAAGTCCCCTTTACAAATGCTCAGTCTTAACTACTTCTAAAGTTGCCATGACTTCATCAAAGGAGGATTTGTATTTGGCCTTGATGTTTGGTACATATAGTTGGAACAACCACAGTAATCCTTCCTTCAACCTAAGCTTCAGGAGGCAAATCCTCTCACATAGTGGTATCCATCCATAACACAATCTAGCAACCAGGAGTTTGTGAGTATCCCCACTCTCACCTATGCAGACATACTTGGCACCACACCCTCCATCCAAGTCTATTTTACCAGAGCCACAAAACCTTGTAGAGGAAACACTTTCTATATCTAACTGGTAGCATCTGACCTCCTCTGCTAGTTCCTGCTCCTTACCCATAAGAGTTGTGACATTTCAGTCCCCAATCACTAATGGTTATTCCCTCCTGGACTCCAGCCCACACATCCCAGAACAAGCTGCAGGCTTATAGCTGATTGTATTAGCATTAAGTGGAAAGTGCAATATATTTTTTTTTAAATAGACCCCTCTACTTAAGATCTAAATATGTCCCTTGTTAACCCACGCAACAGATGGTACAGTATTGTTATTCTTTCAAATCCTCATATTGCAGCTTTTAGTGGTCTTATTTGCACCAGGCACCAAGCTGGTATTTGTATTGGACCTGCAAAAACCTTTAATAGTATTATAAATTAAGTATTTATAAAATTATTAATTAAAAAGATGACTGGGAAAAATTCCTTGAAACACCTACTGCATAAAGAAATTAATAAAGTGAATATCAAAATACATGATGTAGTAAGCTAAGAAATTATTCTATAAGTGACTAATTCTAGTATAAAAAAAGGAGGGTTAAGAGAACAAAACTGCAATAGTTTCTGTTAGTTTTATAGCCTTTCACCCGTTAGCTGTTGATGCTCTGTATAATATTAAAATAAACTTCAGTAGAACAAGAAATTATTTTTGTATGGTCAAAGCAAAAATTTCATGTTTCGTCATTTTATCATTCTTTGTAGTTTTCAATGTTGGTGAATATAGGAGAGCAGCTACTGATAAATATAAAAGCCATGACTTTTTTAGACCTGACAATAAGGAGGCTCTCGAAATAAGACAGTATGTATTGTTTTATGTTTTATATAAACAAAATGTAACTTTCAAATGTTATTTCAGTTGTTGTTCAAAGTTGACTTAATTTGAAAATTATTTAAAAAAAATTTGGTAATTTGACCAGTCTGTTGAAGGACTCCAACACAAGTTTTTTATCCTTTCATAGCAACCAATGTTATCTCACCTAGAAATTATCTTGTATATCACAGCTTTTGTGATTTGCACTGTTCTATTGCTTGGAAAAGTGCCTGAAAAAGTATTGAGTTAAAAAGTTTGAAAATGTCAATTTTAATAAATCTGACTTTTTATTTTTTGACTTAGTATCTTTACATTGCAAACTATAAAAACAATTTTAAAAGATACAATTTAGCACTGCTTAGAGTGATGCTTCTGAAAGACATTTTTTTAAAAGTAGCATGCAAGAAAAGTGCTGTAAGAATGTGAGAAAAGTGGACAGGGAGGGTGTTGAGAATAGTCAACAGTTAAGTAGGTGTTATGTCAGTAGCCAAAGTGTAGAAAGATAAAAATGTTTAGTGACTGTGTGTGTGCATGCACATATACGAGGGTCAGCAGAATAGTCCATAGTCTAATCAAGATATTCTCATGGAAAATGACCAAATGAGGTTTATTTGTCAATACTGTCCCCCTTGCGGTCCACACATTTCTTCCAGTGCTGGTGCAGTGCTTGGATCCTATTAGTGAAGAAGCTTTCATCCTGTTGCTCAAAAAAGTCACCAACAGCAGATATAATGTCATCATCACTGCAATACTGGATCCCACCAAAGTATTTTTGCATGCTGGGAAACAGACAATAGTCAGATGGGGCCAAATCAGGAGAATAGGGTGGGTGATCAACCAGTTCAAAGCCACAGTCATGCAATGCTTCCATTGAAAGCAAGGACGTATGTACTGGAGCAGTGTTCTGATGAAAGAAAACCCCCTTTTGTTAGTTTTCCTGGGTGTTTGGTCTTGATAGCCTTTCATAACTGCCTCACATTGATGATGTGACCCTTTTGAAGATAGTCAATGAGCACTATACCTCTTGTATCCCAAAAAACTGAGGCCATCACCTTCCCTGCAGATAAAACAACCTTGGCCTTCTTTGGAGCAGGTGAGGATGGGTGTTTCCACTGCATAGATTGTCTCTTTGTTTCTGGCTCAAAGTGATGAAGCCAGCACACATCCTGACTTAGGAAACTGTTGTGGCAAGAATCATTGACACCCCTGTGGGATTGGAAGAATGGACTAGCCAAACTCTTATAAAGAGTAGCGTATTGGTTGAGACAGCAGGAAATCGTAGGAGTCATTGAGAGTTTGTATTTAGTGAAATATCATGTTTAGTGGAGTAATTTGAAGTATGTGATGTGAAGACAATTGCGTCTATCCTCGCTTCATGAAATCTGTATATCCAACGTATGGAAGGATATAAAAGTGGCAACGAGTTTATTCGAAGCTTACGATGGATGTTAACATTTTCTTTTGATACAAAATCAAAGAAAAATTATTTAACATGGAAACTTATTAGCCTCTGTGGTGCAGTTGAAACAGCAACGGCAACAACAGTTACAGCAGCAATTACAACAACAACACCAACAGTTGCTGGAATTAATGTTGAAGTCCAAAAATACTTCAGGTTCGTTCTTGCCAGACAGTGTAGCAAATGCAGTTGCAGAATTTACTTATAACCCAGAAGATGGTATTATTTTTTCTGCATGGTTCCTAAGATATGAAGAAATCTTCAAAGAGGAATGCAAAAATTGGATGGACAATGAAAAGATACAACTACTTTTAAGAAAATTATCTCCTACCGAACATGAAAAATACTGTACTACCTTCTGCCCCCCCCCCAAAAAAAAAACCTCGTGAAGTTTTGTTTTGATGAAACAATAACATCGTTATTGAAAATTTTCAGTGAGAGAAGTTCCCTGTTCAATACTCACTGGGAGTGTTTGAATTTAGTGAAAAAAAGATGAAGATTTCATCACCTATGCTGGAGTTGTCAATCTAGAATGTGAAAAATTCAAATGAAAAGAATTAATCCTGGACATTTTCAAATGTATAATTTTTGTTCAAGGGTTCGCTGCAAGCAAAGATGCAGAGATACGTGCCTGGATATTGACAAAATTAGAACAGAACCAGAACTTGACTCTGCAGGCAGTGGCAGAGGAGTGTCAGAGAATTATTAATCTATAACATAGCGCAAGGAAACAATTACTTTCATATACATACGTGTCAACCTGTAATGGATAAGGAAAAAGAAAAGCGAAGACCAAGACCCAATCCATGCTATAGGGTGTAGAGGTCAACATTTTAAAAATAACTGTCTGTTTGAAAATTTAAAATGTTTTAACTGTGAAGATATCAGACATAAAAGATCACATTGGAGAGTTAAAAAAAAATTCTGGGAAGGTTTTCTCAAGAGAAAGTCTAGGCAAGGCTCACAAAAGAAAGTTTGTGTACATAACAATTGATAATGTGAACTTGAAGTAACAGCTAGATACAGGCAGTGATATTACAATTATTAACACTGACACTTGGAAAAAAATAGGAAAGCCTGCATTAATGGAACTTAAAAATTGCGAAAGGTGCTACTGCTACTGCCTCCTCTACTACTACAACCAATTAACTACTGCTGCTTACACGGACAGAGGTCACTCCCGTTTACCATTACCAACACGGTCACTACTACTACTACAGCCAACGATTCAAGTCAACGCACTAGACAGCCATTATGTACCCATACAAAAAAAACGCTCCCTTGTGGACTATGTTGACACCAGTGAGAAACAATTATGAACTTTTCTTTTAATTACATTTTTTTTTAAAATATGTATTTTTGATAAGGTTCGTTTTTCCAAGAACCGAAACATGTGAAATATCTCTGAGAAAATTATAAATTAAAATTTCTGTTATATTTTCTCTAATGAACTGGAATACCTATGATTCAAATTTCATCGAATTGCAGATGAGGGTTCTTTCCCTCTTTACACACCCTAAAAATATTTTAATCATGGCACATGTATCCCATATTACTGATCTTTATGGGCAGATTCCAAAATTTCAGTCTTATGAAACCTGTTAAAAGGATTTTGCTCCTGCAAAATGGAGGTCATGGAGCTCTAAAATGTGGGAGTTAAGGCCCTTATTGGGGGTGGGTGTCTTAATGTCAACCAGAGAAGTTGCGTTCATTTTTTAATTTTTTTCATTTTAGCTAGTTTCAGCTCGTGTTGTGGCCATGCTGGGGCACCGCCATTTATTGTTGAGAATCTTTTTAACTTGGGTCTTATATTTATTGTTCGAATTTTTGTGAAATAGGAAATATATGTATGTTCACTAGGTTTGTAAAAAAAAAAAGCAAAGCTACAGGAAACCAAAAGACGAATGATCACAATAAGCAGTCAGCTACCCTACCCTAGTCATTACCACTCCCCAATATAGGATTCCTCACCATACAGTTTTGTTAAAATGGAACAGAAATGATGATATAATTAAAACTAGTTAAAGGATACACCTTCAAAAATGGATTTGTTTCATTGGTTGTTTCAATTAACGGTCTTAAGCATGATATTATATCAATTTTGATATAATATCAGGCAATCAAAATAGATTTAATTCCTCTTATAATATCTCATTGATTTTAGTAACATACTGTTTGATTAAATACTCATAATTTCAATCAATAATTGAAATGAATATTGTATGTGTAGCATTAAAAGAAAATCAAATAATCTGTATTCCCTCTTAAATTTAATTTTCATAATGAGCAAGAAGTTTTTGATCAGAATAAATAAAATATATTTCAAGATCAATTTCAATAGATTATTATAGTTAGTTACCTTCAAGCATGAATTTCTGAAAGAAAAGTTACATTTTTGATTTTATGAAATGATTGAAAACTTAAAAGCTATTAACCTCCGTTTCAGTAAATGTGCTCTGTTAGCTATTGAAGATGCTCGTGCTTATCTCTCGAGTGGTGGTGAAGTTGCTGTAAGTATTTCTTTCAATTCATTTTCAATCATATCAGTATTTAATTCAAGGTTGTAGTCAGCTAAATTGAGATTGCTTCACTCTCTGATATTAAAAATTTGCAATGTTGATATTAAAAGTTTGTAATATTTATTTCACATGGGGAATATTTTAGAAAAGAAAAGTTAAGGAAATCACATTGCTCAGTTAATCATAAATTCATTTCTTAACTGATTATGTCTTTATTAGGGTAGGTGTCCAAGGTAATAGAACATAACCCAGTCTACAGAGGTACGTCTTCAAATTTTGAAGAATTTTCTCATTGAATTTCTGAAGGAATACAGCTCAGTTGAAAGCAATTAATAAAGGATCCACAAAACATAATATTTATGAAGTAACTTAAGGAGATTCTTTTTTTTCTTTGCATAGTGGTGTTCAAGTAGATTCCATAAGTTCTGAATAGTAATGGCTATTATATGAAGCAAATTTTATCTAAATTCTCAGACATGGTGTTATCTAAATTAGTTTTATCATTCCAAATGATTACTGAATGTTCTTTCATTTTCTTAAAGTTACTGAATTTCTGTTTTTCAGGTTGTTGATGCTACAAATACAGCCAGAGAGAGGCGAAAGTTATTGGTGGATTTCTTTACTGTACAAAATAACTTCAAACTGTTTTTTGTGGAATCACTCTGTGATGATCCATCTATAATTGAAGCAAATATCTTGGTATGTTCCTTTGCTAATATTTTCTATATTTGTTAAAAATTGAGAAATGTTTGTATATTAAATGTTTCCAGTTTTTTTTTTTGTTTCCTTTTTCAGTTTGTGTTTACATCTACTTTCATAATAAATTGATATATTTTGTCTAAATTCAGTCATTTTCCTTTACTTCATTTTCTCTACAGTCTGATATTGAAATATGTACAAGTTGGCATTGGACAAATGCATCAAGTAGCAATAGTTTAAAAGTATTTAGAATGAAGTATTTAGCTCAAAGTTAATGTAATTGACAGGTGGGGAAAAATGTGTTTTAAATTTGAGTTCATTATGCTTGTATTTTCTTTTTGTGAAACTAAAGAACAATTTAATCTTCTTTTGTCATTAGGTACCATATATAATATATATGTTTTCTGGTTTAAATTGAACTTTTATTTCAGTAGAAATATATATTTAACTTAATTTCATGAATGATAACCATTCTGAACTTCATACTAAGTTTTTAATTAATGTTGTCTCTTTTATATTCTGTTGCTTCTACGACAGTTCTTTGTCTATAATAGAAACTTTAATTTTAGTGGCATGTAATTTTTGTCTTCAAACTATGTTGCTTCGTTTTATAAGTTAGTCAAAAGAAGACATCTTTCCAGTCAATTAAAGTTGATGTAGTTGATATTCATTTCGAATATCTACTGGCTGATACCTCCCGGAAAACAATTAGTGAGAAGGGATTTCCAGACACTTCCTTCTGAAGGAAGGAAGGATCATAATGTTTTGTGTGTTGTCTGGGACTGAAATACAGAGGTGTTGAAGGGAGACAAAACTGGTAGGCTTGAATGGAGATTCTGTGAGGCTAGCTGGAAGGGGAAACAGAAAAGAACAGCACGTGATGCTAGCAGTTAAAATACATGGACTTCTTTTAGAGGTAGTCTAGTTATCTTTCTGTGTGGATATCGCAACAACACTTCCTTAGATATATGCATAGCACCCTAATGTGTGCTTGTCTTGTAGAAGTTCAGCAACTGATCAGGTATGAAATTTTTCATGTCTTAAAGAAGACTCCTAGTTTATGAAATGCAATTTTAATAAAAATCAGATTATAAAATTCAGCACTTTTTAAAAAGTTTTAGCTATAAGTCCTTTATGACAAGTGAAGATACAAGTCTAGCATGAGGTGTAGATAACTCCTGCATGTAGAAGTTTAAAAAGAAGTGCATAAAAGTGAGTTGTGAAGCAAGACAATAATGTAGAGATGGATGAGTGAAGAACACATTACTGAATGCTGCAGAACATCACAGTGGCTATTGTGAATCACATAGAACCCTATCAGACAATTCAGCAAAGCTGCTGTCTGACTGAAAGCTTATGATCAAGAAATGAGACAAATGGTAGCTTAGCTAGAAAGTTCTCATGCTAGATATAGTTAAATACTTCATTGATGTCATGCTTCTTTTGCTAAAGTCTTCAAAAGCAAGGAGCCACATGTTTGTAATAGATTTGGTTTTATTGAATTTGTATTGATGATTACTCAGAGAGAGAGAGAGAAACTTCAAGTAATGAAAGACATTACAGTTAAATATTATCATTTCCTCTGAGATATTGAATTTGAAAGAGGTAGGGTGACAGAAATTGCTCTTTTTTGGAAATGGAACACGCTGCACACAAGATTGCAATAAACTTTTATAGAAAGGCATGGTTGTGTGGTAAGAAGTTTGCTTCCCAACCACATGGTTCTGGGTTCAGTCCCATTGCATGGCACCTTGGGCAAGTGTTTTCTATTATAGCCTTGGGCTAACCAAAGCCTTGTAAGTAGATTTGGTAGATGAAAACCGAAAGCCCCTCGTGTATATATATATATTTGTGTGCGTGTTTGTGTCTGTGTTTGTCCTTCACCATCGCTTAACAACCTGTGTTGGTGTGTTTATGTCCTCATAACTTAGCAGTTCATTAAAAGAGACCGATAGAATAAGTACTAGGCTTAAAAAGTAAGTCCTGAGGTCAATTTATTTGTCTAAAAACCCTTCAAGGCAGTGCCCCAGCATGGCCGCAGTCAAATGACTGAAACAAGTAAAAGATAAAGGATAAATAAAACTAAGATTGAAGAAATTGGCAAGAATAAGAGCTACTTCTAAAGCTCATTGTTTGAGGATGATGAAACAGATACCATCAGGGCTGATCTATTTGTGTAGGGACAGAATTTTGGCAGGTAGTAAATCTGTGAAGCAGTATTTAAGAAGTTTTGTTGAATCTGGGCAGTATGAATCGACAATGTAGGTAGCAGATATGGAGACCTTTTCAGCAGTAGTGCTACTAATAAAGAGTAGTAGTTGGTACAGATTCCTCAAAGTCTTGGCAAGTTACCAGTAAGCTCTGCTGCCATTAGGCAGACAAGAGAGAATGTCCAAGCTCTCTCCTGATGGTAGTCAGGTGATAAATGAAGGCTTTCGAGTTGATGGTTGTGGTTAACTTTGAAGTATATAGGTAATGTTATTTGTTTGTGCAATTATTAATAAACTGCTTGACATTTATGGGCTTTAGTTGTGAAGGAGCATGTCTTGGTTGTAATTTACTTAACCGTTTCATATGTATTGCGAGTGAAACAGATTTGTTGCCAGAGGTAATCAGCCTAGAACTGGTAGAGTTCTGACAAGATGAGTTGCCTAAAGCAACGAGGAAGCAATCCGATGGACATAAATATGATGATGGTTGATGGATATTTTCAAAACAGGAAATGAAGTAGTCAAATAAGTGATAGAAATTGAAGAAGTTAAGGAGATAGGTAGAGCCATGGATAATATGTGCATGTAATGTACAGAAGAGTAAAAGCATTGAGTGTTAAAAGTAAGTAATACTTTCTGAGAAATACACTAATCTTACACTATCAGCAAAGAATACTGTGTTAAGGCTATGAGTTTATAACCCGAATGTGTGTGTGTATACAGATATGTTTATATGTATGTATATATATGTGTGTGTACATATATGTATGCATGTATATATGTATGTACATATACATACGTTTATATGTATATGTGTGTACATATGTTTATGTATGTATATTTGTGTGTGCACATGTATATGTGTGTGTGTGTGTATATGTTTATATGTGTGTGCACACATATTTGTGTATGTATGTGTGTGTGCATGTATATATATATATATGTGTGTATATATATCTGTATGTATCGTCATCATTTAACATCTACTTTCCATGCTGGCATGGGTTGGACGGTTTGATTGAGGACTAGCAAGCCAGAAGGCCGTACCAGGCTCCAATCTGACCTGGCAAGGTTTCTACAGCTGGATGCCCTTCTTAATACTAACCACTCTGAGAGTGTAGTGGGTGCTTTTTACATGCCACCGGCATGAGGGCCATTCAGGCAGTACTGGTATCAACCACACTTGAATGGTGCTTTTTGCGTAAAAAGTACCATTCGAGCATGGTCATAGCCAGTGGCACCAGCACAGGAGCCAGTCAGGTGGCACTGGTGGCGACCATGCTCGAATGGTGCTTTTTACATACAACTGGCACGGGACCAGTGAGGCGGCACTGGCATTGACCATGACAATGACTTCACTTGACTCAACAGGTCTTCACAAGCACAGTTTATTACCCAATGATTGAAAGGTACTCTTAAATGGACTGGGTATGCTGCACTGGCATAGGTCATGGTTACAGTCTCGCTTAGCTTGCTGGGTGTTCTCAAGCACAGCATGTCTTCAAAGGTCTCGGTCACTCATCATCACCTCCATGAGGCCCAACGTTCAAAGGTCATGCTTCAGAAATATTATCTAATGCTATCCTTAAAATTATTGAGAAACAGAAATTCAGTAAAATAACATTAATTCAGTACAGAAAACCCAAACTGTAGAGCAGGGATTCTCAAACAGTGTACTGCAAATAGTATCTATGTGTGATGCAGGTTTTTCAAAATACAATTTAAAGCATTAGGAAATCTATACTAATGCTTGAATGGCTTGAAAAATGAGATTCACAATTTTGTTGTACATATATATAAATAAAACAAGGTTTTCAATATATATATATTTTTTCTAAATTTCTCACTTTAAAATATTTGTTCTTTTAACTTTCCATTTAATGTGCAGTACCCTAAGCTAGTGTCTTCTACTGTAGCCTTGGGCTGACCAAAGCCTAGTGAGCAAATTTGGTATAAGGAAACTAAAAAACCCATCATATGTATATGCGTGTGTAAAAGTGTGTTATATCGCAATACTACGCAGTGGCTGTGTGAGCTACAAAATCCTTGTCGCCACTGTTATATCGTAATACTACACAATGGCTGTCTGAGCTATCTCATCCTCATTGCCACTGTTATATCGCACGTTTGGATGACCTCTACTCAACTACTACGACGTCTAGACTTCTCCCTCTATATCTATGTATTGGACTAGCCTACTTCATTGTCTGGGGGTGTCAACACAACAAAGTGCTTGTGCATCCTAGTCAGGGAAAAACAACAAAGTGTACCAATAATTTTATGTTTAATTGCCAGTGCACTACATTGTCAAAAAGACTGAGTACCACCATCTTAAAGAATACAAGAATTAAGCAACTCAGATAAAGTTTTCAAAAAGATAAAGTGAATATTTACAGAGAATTGAAATTATACAAATAGAGAATTCTCTACAACAAAGAACAAAACTTTTGGAGAAAAACTGAACTATGTTCTAGTAGAGAATTGGACAACTATTGATATAGAAGCTAAGGGAGGGAAAAGATGGGAAATGCAACAACATGAACATAATTCAAAAGTTCTTGACAAACATCAACATGTCTTACACATGTACTGGAATGGCTGGCACAGGAAAAAACAATTCTTTAACAAATTTTGAAAGAAATTTTCATCTGGATTTGCTAGATTTTGTAAGCCCTGTAATCCTTATGACAGACTTGTTTTCAAATGAACTTGAGAAAATGTAGGTTCTTTTTTTTCTGCCAGCAGTCTTCTAAGGTTGTGCACATACTAACTGATTTCTACAGCTATACAAGCCCCTTCTGAAAATTATCTGTTCTATAGGGGATCTATATATCTTTTCATGGGAGAAGAGTGCTTGGTCACTCAACATTACAAATAGAAAACTCACTATAGGGAGGGTGGGGGAGAGAGGCAGGGGAGGGGGTTAGATGAAGAGGGGAGGGGAGTTGAGCCCATGTGGCGCAAAGGAGCGAAGAGAGAAGATTAATCCCTGTTCACGGCGCAAACGGGAGTCCGTGCGTATATATATATATATATATATATGTGTGTGTGTGTATAAATGTGTGCACATATATGTTTGTATGTATATATGTGTATATATATCATCATCATCATCATCATTTAATGTCCACTTTCCATGCTGGCATGGGTTGGACAGTTTGACTGAGGACTGGCGAGGCAGAAGGCTGCACCAGGCTCCAATCTGATCTGGCAAAGTTTCTACAGCTGGATGCCCTTCCTAACACCAACCACTCCAAGAGTGTAGTGGCTGCTTCTACATGCCACCGCCACATGGGCTACTCAGGCGGTTCTGGCAATGACCACGTTCAAAAGGTGTTTTTTATGTGCTACTTGCATGGGAGCCTGTCCGGTGGTACTGGCAACGACCATGTTTGAATGTTGTTTTTCACATGCCACCGGCACATGTGCCAGTAAACTAATGCTGGCAACAATCACGCTCACATGGTACTTTTTACCTGCCAATCAGCAGCCTTGGCAACGATCACGCTTGGATTGTGCTTTTAATGTTCCACTGGCACGAGTGCCAATCAGGCGGTACTGTCATCGGGCATGTCAGCGATTTTGATTTCACTTGACTTATCAGGTCTTCACAAGCAAAGTTTGCTGTCCAATGAATGAGGGGTACTCTTAAGTGGGCTGGTTACACCCACTACTGTAGGCTACAGGTTATAATCTCACTTAGCTTGTCGGGTTTTCTCAAGCACAGCATATCTCCAAAGGTTTCGGTCACTTAGTCATTGCTTCGGTAAGGCCCAATGTTTGAAGGTCGTGCTTCACCACATCCCAGGTCTTCCTGGGTCTACCTCTTCCACAGTTTCCCTCAACCGCTAGGGTGTGATACTTTTTCACACAGCTGTCCTCATTCATTCGCAACACATGACCATACCAGCGCAGTCATCTCTCTGCCCACCATATCTTATGCTTCTTAAATTCAACTTTTCTCTCAGGGCGCTTATACTCTGTCGTGTATGCACACTGACATTACACATCCAGCGGAGCATACTGGCTTCATTCCTTGCAAGCTTATGCATATCCTCAGTAATCACGGCCCATGTTTCACTGCCATGTAGCATGGTTGTTCGTTCACATGCGTCATACAGTCTACCTTTTACTCTGAGCGAGAAGCCCTTTGTCACCAACAGAGGTAGGAGCTCTCTGAACTTTGCCCAGGATATTCTTATTTTAGCAGCTACTTTCAGACCATCCCCCCCCACACACACTATCGACTTGTTTCCTAGGTAATGGAAGCTATCAACTACCTCTAGTTTTTTCTCCCTGGAATGTGACAGAAGCTGTACTGTGCACATTTTCAGTGTTTATAGCACCTGAGCATTTGCCACATACAAAAACTAACTTCCCAGTTAGCTTTCCTTTGATATTTCTGCACCTCTTCTGTGTCCATAGCTTACACTGGTTACATCTTATAGAGTTTCTACTTACGCCTTTTCTACAGGGCCATCTACCTGAGGGGATTTGTGGTTTGTTTGCCTTCCTACTTATTAAGACTTTGGTTTTAGCTAGGTTGACTCTAAGGTCCTTCGATTCTAATCCTTGCTTCCACACCTGTAACTAGCAATTAGAGCAAGGTCATCAGCATAGAGGAGCTCCCAGGAGCATCCTGTCTTGAATTCCTGTGTTATTGCCTGGAGGACTATGATGAATAAGAGGGGGCTGACGACTGATCCTTGGTGGACACCTACTCCTACCTAGAATTCTTCACTGTACTCGTTGCCAACCATCACCTTACTGACAGCATCCCTGTACATGGCTTGCACAGCTCTCACTAACCATTCATTTATCCCTCGTTTCCTCATTGACCACCAGATAAGGGATCGGGGGGCCCTGTCAAAGGCTTTCTCCATGTCAATGAAAGCCAGGTACAGAGGTTTATCTTTGGCTAGGTATTTCTCCTGAAGCTGTCTTACCAGAAATATAGTATCAGTGGTGCTTTTCTCTGGCACGAACCCAAACTGCATCTCATCTAAACTGACTCTCTCTCTAATTAGTTGAGCTATGACCTTCATTACCTGATCTAACAGCTTGATACCTCTGTAATTATTTTAATCTAAAGCGTCACCTTTACCTTTGTAGCAGTTGACTATGGTGCTGCTACACCAGTCATTGCGTATGACTCCTTCGTGTATCACCTGGTTAACTATACGGGTAACTAGGCTATAGCCGACACCGCCGGATATTTTGAGCATCTCTACAGTGATTCCTGATGGGCTGGGGGCTTTCCCTATCTTCATACTCTTAATTGCTTTATCTACCAAGGTACTGTCAATTCGGATAGCTGGTCCCTCTCTTAGGTTGACATTCGACAGACTCTCTTTCTCCCATTCATTCTCTTTATTGAGCAACCTTTCATAATGGTGTCCCCAAAATATGTGTGTGTGTGTGTATATATGTGTGTGTATATGTGACTGTATATCTACGACATATGTGGAAAACCGGTGTGTGTTTGTGGCATTGTTAGCTAACTCCTTCTACATCGTTTTATTGATTTTGATGAAACTTGACATGTGAGTAGAACTCATGTCTGGAAACCTTGTGACATACTTTGAATGTTGAAAAGATCGATAATAAGGCCCCTGGAAGGAATATTTATATCTACCTCATACAACTAATTTTTTTTAAACACCCAAGGGAAATAACCCATATCATCTGTGCAATAGTTGGATCTTTTTTAAAACGGGGGCCACATTTTTCATTAATGTTTTACGTAGTGTTTTTGGTACGGAAAGACTTTCAGACTTCGTATACTTATCTATTTTGTGTTATAGAACAGAAAAATATTTTTGTATTCGAATTTATTTCATGTAAAAAATTGTCTTATTTCGATAATTTCAACCAATCACTGACAAGTATTCAGTTGTTTACATTTAGTCCTTTGGCTGATTAAGCGATGTAAAGCGTATTTAATCTCCATACCTTCGTTTTATTTGCTTTTTTCATTTTAAATTTGCTTTAACCCTAACCCTAACCCTAGGGTTAGGGTTAGGGTTAATTGTTTCAGAATCGTTTGTTTATGTAGTCGGCACTTAATGTATATCGGCTGAATGGACGTCAGTGATTGGTTGAAATTACAGAAATACGACAACTTTAACATGGAATAATTTATGGATTTCTTTTTTTTTTAAGAAGACTAAGAGAAAAAGATGTTTTATATGACACATTCTACCAGTGTTCCAAGTTTCAAAGTGTTTCGTCAATGAAAAATGTGGCCCCCGTTTTAAAAAAGATCCCAATAGCTTTTTAAACACTCAAGGAAAATAACCCATTTCATTATTTATATTTGATTACTTTGAATATTGATTTTTTGTGTGTCCTATTTCTAATTTTTGCAGACAATATCGCTTTTATACTTTATTTGACGCGTGAGTAATACTCATGTTTGGAAACCTCATGATATACTTAGATTGTTGAAAAAAATCTATAAGGCCCTTCCAATGGATCCTTCTATCTACTACATATTACTAATATTTTATTTAAACAACTCAAGGGAAATAACCCATACCACCTGCAGATTATAATGAAGTGATCAATATTTGATTCTCACGATCAGCCAACCTAATTCTGCATTTCACTACTCAGTTTTGAACTGCTAAACATCATCATTGCACTTTGACTCTTAAACATTAAAGACTTCATTCATACATTTCTATACACATACTTTTTTGAATGCCTATTACTCCAATAATTCTACATTTTTACAGTTACATATTTTCTATGACAGTAGATAAATTTTTTATTCCACAACGTATTTGTTGTGGCTTCATGCAGGCATAGAATGCATTCGATCCTCGATTGCCAAATTTCACTTAACACTTCAACAGCGCTTTTCTCACGGTAAAACAATAGTTTTTCTGTGAATGGCAGCAGTTATACAATTCCCAGATGCCTTCGCTAAGCAGAATAATGTTTTGCCTTTTGCTAACCTCCGACAATCCTTCTCGCCAACCTCCAACAATGTCTCCATCCTCCAGCTGACAGTTTTTTGTACTTTTTTGTGACGGAAAATACACCTTTTGTGGCAGTTATAATGAAATTGCTTTCATATATCAGAGTAATAAGGTATTTCAATAGAACATCTTTACCCTGGGATTTACTGGGTACACCAGCTTATATATATATATATATATATATATATAATAATATTATTAGGGACAAAATCCAAAATTACAGGTAAAAAACTCAATTAAAATCAATTTATAAAAAATTAAAATTAAATTGAGCCTTATAGATAAAGTATATATAAAATATATATAGTTTTAGGGAAAATAACCAATTTTCAAGAACTCATCGATGAAAATCCACTATAAAGTTTGAATTACGGAAAAATTTGGATAAGTACTGTTTTCACTTTGCTAAAGATTTTCTACTATTTGAAAATAATATGTATTCTTGTT
Source organism: Octopus bimaculoides (assembly GCF_046866305.1). Lineage (NCBI taxonomy): Eukaryota > Metazoa > Mollusca > Cephalopoda > Octopoda > Octopodidae > Octopus > Octopus bimaculoides. Next base: position 91,746,300 of record NC_142931.1, on the reverse strand, counting down.
TTTATACTATTCATTTGTTTCTTTATAGATTATTTTAATAGATAACTTATTTAACACTATATTATTTAGAAGTTATAGTTTCATTTCAACATAATATTAGAACTTCGATTGGAATAGTGTTGATATATTTTCGATTATTTTTGATTAATATTATTTGATTAATTGTTAATCTTTATAGTTTATAATATCGTTAAAGTTTTTTTTAAATCAAAACTTTGTATATATATATAAAGTTTAACCTTTTATTCTTAATAATTTTTTCTTTCCTAATTTTTTCATTCATAATTTTTTCCATTCATAATTTTTTCATTCATATTTTTTATTATTACGTTTATAGAAATAAATAATCTTGTATTTTTCTATTATTTAATTGATCTTTAATCATAATTAAATAAACGTCTTTAGCTTTAAATAGTATAGCTTTAACTATTACACCGGTTAAATATGTACTAATTTTATCTTCATTATTATTTTAAACTTAAACTTCGTTCAACTTGTATTTAAAACAATGATAATTTAAAACAATGATAATTTAGGTAAGATGTTTTTTGTATATAATATACATGTTATTATTATGGATGAAGGGATGATTATTGAATGGTTATTATTTTGATATTATGATATTTTTAAAATAATTTTTCTATCTTTATATAATAAGTATTTCATATTAATTCATTTGGTACTTATTGTTGGTTGAGATATATATCTAATTATTGTTCTAATTACGATCTGACGAGTAGCTATATTTTTGAATAGAACTTATTTTCGATAATTTCAATTGATTTTAATCGATTTAAATTTCTTTTCTATTTGAAAATTGGTTATGAAACACGTGTAATCTTTTTATTATATTTATCTTATGATATTTACTTTACTTTATATTATACTCATTTATTGTGCTTTTAATATTAATTTTTCTATATGTGATAGTGGATTTTTATCGATGAGTTCTTGAAAATTGGTTATTTTCCCTAAAACTATATATATAATATATACTTTTGTTATTTACACCACCTGTCCTCGTCTGTTGTTATTTTTTGTATATTCTCCCATATATATATATATATATATATATATATATATATATATATATATATATATATATATATATATATATATATATATATATATATATATATATATATATATATATATATATATATATATATATATATATATATATATATATATATGTGTGTGTGTGTGTGTGTGTGTATATGTGTTGCTTATATCCTCCAAACAAATAATCTAGTAGAGTACTGCTTCAAGAAGTTTTCTTCTTTAGCTCACATCATACAAAAAAGTACTTGTTAAAACAATAACGATGATATCTATTGTACATCTGTGCACTCATGTGTGCATGTGTGTGTGTTTGTGTGTGTATGCGCGCATGCATGCAGTGATATATCTAATAAAAACATTTCTCTAAGTAATGGGTTTTTTTAATAATTTTGTTTTGCAATTCTTTTGTGTAATTGACAACTACTGATCTTGATTTGACTTCATTTGATTTGACCATGATACAGATCTGCATATGAAGCAAATAACAGACAACAGACTGTTAGATTTTTTCCTTGTAACCTGTATAACCTTGAAATGGGTTACTTAATATAAGCAAAGTCTTCAAACCTTTGCTATTTTCTACTGGCATCTATCAACAACATTCTGACTGCAATAAGATACTTTTGTTGAGTGTGTGTGTGTATATATTATCAACATCAACATCATCAAAACTACCATACTTTTGCCAAATGAAGTTTTTTTGTTTTGCTTTCTTTTTGTTTCGTTTTTTTATAGCTTTTTTGTGTTTTTTTCTTTTTTTTCTTCTTACTTCATTTTTTAAAACCCTTTTGGTTTACATTTTCTTCACTTAAAAAAAACAAAATTTCTTATGAGCTCAGTTAAAACAGCTCTAAATAAACTGGCTGTTATCTAAAATGTAATTCCTAGATGGCTGCAGAACACATGCAAACACACTCATGTCTTGCTTCATTTACTAAGTTATTATCACCATATAAATATATTATTAAAATTTAATATCAAGAATGTTTATCTTCTGAAATTCTCTCTCACATAATGTTTACCTTTTGAATATGTCATTATACAGTGAAATATTCTAGATTTTCTTTAGTACAAGTTGACTTGAGCATTTCACTGTTGAGAAGAAAGTAAGCAATTTCGATTACAATGTTGAAAATGAAATTCTAATTTTAACCCTTTCATTACTGTATTTATTTTGAGATGCTTTGTGTTTCTTTCAGTTACTTTAAATATAACAAAGAATTTAGTAAAATAACTTAGTTATCATTCGGCTAGTGTTAAGAACATAAATTGTGACTAAGATTTGGTGGAAGATTTTAATTAAAAACTTATGAAAACAAGACATTTGTATTCAGAGCTAGAGCCGGTTTCAGCTTGGTTGGTAATGAAAGGGTTAACTATTTAACAGTTATTTCTATGCTTTTATGTTTGTTTAGGAAGTCAAGATTTGCAGCCCTGACTACATAGGAATGGATAAAAATGAAGCAGTAGGTGACTTTTTGCAACGGATCAAGCACTATGACCAGACGTATGAAAAATTAGACTATATTCATGATCGCAACATGTCTTTTATCCAGATATTTAATCAAGGGGAGCGATTTTTAGTAAATAAATTAGCAGGTAAAATTTTTTTGTTTGCTTTATAATTTTAAAACTGTTATAAATTTGTAAAATATTTTCTGTTATAATCATGATCCCATTGATCTAATGTCATTTTAGCTTCATCAAAAACTCTATGAATATGTAAATAGTTTATTTCATTTTCTTTTTAAAAAAATTATCATTTCTTATAGCAGTTATAAGATTCAGCAATTTATTAGCTTATTTTGTCGGAATCACGATCTGTGGGCATGTTGGTTACCTCTGTGTATTTGTTACTGTAACTATTTTTTTTTTTTACTTCCTTTGGCAATAAATATATTTCTGAGTAAAAACATTTGGTACTTACCTTTACTAAGGAAATTTTTGACTTTAGATTTGTCATTGGCAAAAGTATTTACTCTTGAAAAATTTAGTTAAATATTAATTGAAATTAATCATTCAAGGAAACAATATTGCTATAGTTTAATTCAGAGAGTTTAACATGTTATAAATATTTTTGAAATTTTAATGCAAAGGGATAAAAAATGTTTTCATTTATTCTTCTTAAAAACTTTTGACAGTTTTAACATCTTGTGTCACACTATAGTTATGATGCAAAATGTTTCTAAGGAAAACAAATGTACATTTATTACATGTGTCAGAAGAGTTCCTTTTACTTGCTTTAAATTAGAAAGTAAAAGTAAAGTAAAGTATTGGGTTGTGCCATAAATAATGCGGTTTTTTCAATTGCATGAACTAAAAGTTGGAAAGGGAAGGGATAAACTATCTGCATCAACTTGCTATAAAAGCAGGTAGTATGAGTTCACTAGAGGCAATAACACAATGGGAAGGGTTAGGAATATTAATGCAGTATATGAGGTTGGACAATAAGCATAAGCCAGTGCCAGCAGTGGTTCCAGAAATTCCGAGCCAGAAACTACAGCCTAGAAGACGAGCCTCATCCTGGAAGATCTGTAGAGCTTGATGAGAATGTCCTGCAAACCCTGGTGAAACAAAATCTCATTGTAACTGTTGAGGAACTAGCAGAGAAGCTTGGCTTTGGTCATTCAACCATTCATCAACACCTGTGTGCCATCAGAAAAGTCAGCAAATTAGGTCAATGGGCTCCTCACAAACTTTCCAAGTCTAATCGCATGCAAAGAGTGAATGTGTGCTCTTCTCTGCTGTCACATCTCATGAATGAACCTTTTTTGGACCGGATAGTGACTGGTGAAGAGAAATGGGTTCTCTATAAAAATGTCAAGTGCCAAAGAGTGGGTAAGAAAAGGAGAAACACTGGCACTCCCAGGCTAAAGAAGATCTTTACCCACGTAAGGTGTTGTTATCTGTTTGGTGGGATATGAAAGGTTTTGTCCACTTTGAAGTTTTAAACCCAAACCAAATGATGACAAAGGAGATCTACTGCGAGCAGCTTGAGCGGCTTAAGCTCAGTGCTAGAAGAAAAATGACCTTCGGTTTCAAGACAAAAAGGTGTTCTATCAAGATAATGCTCGACAACATACAGCGAGGATGACATTCCAAAGCCTGGAGCAGTTTGAATGGGAAACAATACTCCACCCACCATATTTGCTGGACATTGCCCCATCTGATTATCATTTATTCCACAGTCTTCAAAATCATTTAGACAGAAAAAATATGAATTCTGTAGACGAGGTCTGAACAGTACTGGAGGAGTATTTTTCATCAAGGACAAGTGAATTTTGAAAGAGAGGCCTTGTAAGTCTACTAGATAGATGAAAGATCATTGTAGAAAATGAAGGATAGTATATTTTAGATTTTAAAAAAAGGAATTTTGTTTATCTTAATTTTGAAAAATAAAAGAAGTATAAAAAAAGCCACATTATTAATGGGATGACCCGATATTATGTATATTGGTTAAATGAAAATAAATTGTGAACATAATTCCCAGGGTTAAGAAAATTCTAATGAGACAATGAGCAAAGATCTCAAATCATCTGAATGAGCCACTAAAGGATAGTAAAGAATACTATCTCAAACACTGTTTGAAATTGAAAGTGAACTCAAATACTCCCATGAAAAGGAAAGGGCAGAAAAACAAGCCAGGGCTGCAAAAAATGTAAAGACAAAGCCTAAAGCCTTCTATAGATTTCCAAAAGCTGTCTGCTTCAGCATGGTACAAGACAGGGCTACTGTTCGAAAAAATGGTTCACTGATTGTGGACCCCCCCAAAAATGAGTGAAATACTGAATGTGCAATATGGAAGTATCTTCACATCACCATTGGGACACTTGCAAATAACTATGATGAGTTCATTGACATCACAGTTCTACATGAAGGGATGAGAAGTATTGATTATATCAAAAGAGAAGAAACTGATGTAATATCAGCTCATTGATAAAATGAGCTTAAACTCAGCCATGAGCCCTGATAGTTTCCCATCAGTCCTTCTAAAGAAACGCAAAGGGCTTTAGCAAAACCACTGCAGATCTTCTTTCAAAGCTTCCTTGCAAGTAGCAGACTTTCCCCGAAAGCTAAAGGAAAGCATATGTCCTATCCTTAAAGAAGGAAGCAGAGCAGGTGCTAAGCATTATAGGCCTGTCTCTCTAACCTCTCAGGTCAGCAAAGCCAAGGAACAAATTGTCAGGAGGAAGCTGATCACATTCCTAAAAGATAATGGCTTGCTCCCTGAGACCTAGTATGGCTTACACAGCTTCTGCAGCATTATTGTTGAGTGTTGAAACAACTTATAAATCACTCAAATGTGGATGTGATATATCTTGATTTTGCAACAGCTTTTAATAAGGCTGATCAGAAGATGATATGTCACAAGTTACAAGGACTCAGTATAGTTAGGAAACTGGGAGAGTGGTTACATGACTTCTTTAAAAAAAAAACAGAAGCTCAGCTGTGGAAGACAATGCTGGCCTCTAAAGAGGCATAAATAGTGAGTGGGGTGCTTCAAGCAACTGTCCTGGGATTGCTACTGTTTGTGGTTGCTCTCTCGGACATGTCATCACAGTCAGCCACACCTACTAGCTATGCTGACGATACAAAAGTAGCACAAGCAGTCAAGGACTTTCTTGATGCTAATTGTCTACAGAATGACCTAGATGCCATAAATAAATGGGCTGAAGAAGACAACATGCAATCTAATGCAGGAAAATTTCAAGCCCTTCATTGTCAGCCCGATTTTGCTAACACACTGCAACAGAGATACTTTGAACCAAAGGGAGAAGTAACCCCAGAGTCAAATACAGTGTATGACCTAGGAATTGATATGAGCAACGGTGCCTCATTCCATGTACATATCACCAAGATGGTGTTTGTGTGCCAGTGAATTGCTGGATAGATTCTGAGAACTTTCAGAAGAAGGGAGCAGGAAATTCTGCTGGTCCTATATGGAGGACATTTATTTTCAGTCATCTGGACTACTGCTCTCTTTTATGGTCACCCTATAATGTCAAATTAATTGCTGAACTTGAAGCAGTTCAGTGGTGCTACATCAGGAAGTTGGGCTACTGGGAGAGACTGAAAGGTTTACAACTCTACTTCCTGGAGAGATATGCTGTGATATACTTATGGAGGATCCTAGAGGGGTTGGCACTAAACCTTACCAAAAAAACCTGAGAGATCTACATGGAGTGGGGGCAATTATTTTCAAGAAGCAACTTGATCTTCTGCTCTCCAAGATCCCAGATGAACCTACATCATGACAAGAAACTCAAAAGAGGGCAGCAATAACAAACTCCTTCCTCCACTAAAAGCCCAACCACATGAGAATGGCTATTGAAAAGATGAGGAGATTGGCAGTGCCCCAGTATGGCCACAGCTTTTGGGCTGAGACATGTAAAAATAAATTTTTAGTGAGTAACATTAATGTATATCTTGAGAAAATGAACATGCTGCAGAATTTGAAAACTTCTAAACTTGGGAAGTAGTTCATATAAACTGCTGAAACTGATAGTAATGTTGGCTATGATATGAAAGGATTGCATGTGTAAATGTTAATTTGTTGTTGAAACTCTTTGGCTGATTGCCAGACTTGCTACAAGTGTAGCGTGTTTATACAGTATCTTAAAATCCTTGTTTTTGCAACTACAAATAATAATAAGGATGCGTCCAAAATTAACATCAGTTGTTAGAACTTCACCTTAGTAGATTCAGTATATGTGCTGTTTATGCACTAGTTGATTGAATAATGGTAATTTCTAATATTGGCAATCCACAATCTTTAGGTGGAGTGTTTATTGACTGTCAGTACTTGACTAGTACTAGTTTCATTGACCTCAGAAACTAAAAAACCAAGTAAATCAATGCAGGATTTCATTGTAAGGGGATGTAGCTAAATCTTGCAAGACATTTAGTGTTACTTTGCCATTTCTGCTATTCTTCACTTATCGTTCACCACTCCTAGTCTCTTAATATCAGCAGGGGCCTAATTATTTTGGAGTTATTTCAAATTTGAATTTTGTTTTACTGATGTCCATGTGGAGAGCATTGCCATTGAAATCGTAATTGGAAAGGTTAGTGGGAATAAAAGAGATTGAGGAGAATCTATATGGAGCTTCAAAGAATTGAAGTTAGTATTAGGTTGGAAAGAAACTCCTGTTACATTTCAAGAGGAAGAAAAAATGTTTCTTTGATCTTAGTTGATATATTTGATCAAGATATTTTTCTCTTCATTATTGATAACATTGTCCAAGCTATTTGGCAAATTGTTGAACCTCTGGACATAAAGTTCTTCAGGTTTTGAAGCAAAGAATCATTCAGGCCTATTTTTAACTGTTTTTCTGCTAAATAATATTGCAATGATTTGAAAAGATAATAGTCAAATTGAGCAAGGTCAGGAGAGTAAAAAGGATATGGCAAAACTTCCATTTTTTGTACCATAACCTTTTCCTGAGTGACTTGGGCAATATATGGTCTTGCACTATCATGTAAGAGCAACACCCTTTACTATTGACCAATGCTGGGCACTTTTTCTGAAAATTTTTTTGCATTGTCTTTTATTGTCAATACTTCTCTACAATGTTTTGTTTTCATTTAACACTTCATGATAGGCAACACCCTTTGTCCCATCAAAAACAGAGCATAACTTTTTCCAGTTGCAGTCCTGGTTTAGGGATGAATTCTTTTTTTTAATCAGGTGCTGACTATTATTGTTTTCATTGGATATGATTATAGAAAACATGCTTTTCATCACATGTGACGATTCTACCCAGGAAAGGTTCCGTAGCAAGTCAACTCTTTAGTGACAAGTAGAGAGCAACTCTTTGATTAAGCTGAGAAGTAATCAGATGATGAGGAACTCACTGACCAAATGTAGACACTTTTCCTAGTTCATGGTATTTTATGATCAACATGTGACTTGTATTGAAATACTTTGCTAATTCTGGTGCAGTTTGCTTTGGATTTTCCTCAAATACAGTCTTCAAAAGCTCATTATTGACAGAACTTGGTCATCCAGATCCAGAAAAATCTGCAAGGGAAAAACTTCCTAAGCAAAACTGACCAAACCTTTACTAGCATGTCCAAATATGTAAAACTTCATTTCCATAGACAGAACAAATATTTGTAGCTGCTTCCATTGCTAAAGACATCCTTTTGAATTCACATTGCATGCATTTGTTTGATATGGGTCTGACCTAAATTCATTTTAAAAGGGTAAAAATTGATATGAATTTAACCACTATAGTATAAAGTAATCTTCAAAGAAAGGAAAATACATTAGCAAAAAGTCAATGCTTATTTTACTAAATATGACAGGACTTTCTTTCTAGCTTAATATTTATCAGTAATGTGCACAATAGAAAGAGTTTTGCAATGTTTATGTGGGATTGAGAGGAGAGAGAAAAGTGCTATTGTATTAGGTTGTCCAGAAAGTTCTGAGCATTTTTTAATATGCAAAAAAAGAATTTGAATAATTGACCTTTCAATAAATTTTATTCAAAGAAATAATTTCCATTATTATTAATGACCTCAGGCAATTTAAATATTTTATCAGAATAAAATTTGACTGGTTTTGAAAAAAACGAGTTACCTAGATAAATTTTGACTCCATGTAAATTGTTAAGTTTTTCCTTGCAATGAGTTCTGTAGAGACAAAAACAAGTGGTAGTCGGATGGCACAATATCAGGAGAATATGGTGGATGGGGTAAGAGATCCCAGCCAAGTTCATGTAACTTTGTTTGGGTAACCAAAGACACATGTGGTCAGGCATTGTCTTGTTGGAACACTACCCCTTTCCCATTGGTAATCTTGGGCCTTAATTTTTTGATTTTTTTTTTTATCTGGTTCATATTGGCTAGCTGATGACAGTACACATCAGAATTAATGGTCTGGCTTTGTGGGAGAAGTTCATGATAAATAATGCCTTTATGATCCCACCAAACACAAAGCATAACTGTTTTTGGAGTGGATATTTGTCTTTGGTTGCTGTTTTGGGGAATCCTTATGCAAACTCCAGGATCTTTTTCACACTACATTTTCATACACAATCCATTTTTTGTTTCCAGTCACAAGTTGTTTAAAAAAGGCATGCTTTCATTCCATTTCAAAAGAATATCACAAACGGAATACCAGTTCTGAGAGTTTGTGAGGGATCCATACATTATAGCAAGAAATGTATCCTAGCTTCACTAGGTGTTCATGAGCTGTACTTTTAGAACATCCAACTTCTCTGCAAGTTCTTTAGTCAGGATATTTGAGTTTTCTTTGATTTTTGCCTTCAAAACATCTTCATCCAATTTTGAAGGTCTTCCACTGTGACTCATCCTCCAAGCTAAACTCTCCAACTTTAAATTTTGCAAACCACCTCCAGCATCATCACGATAAACTTCACAAATGTTTTTGCAAATCTTTGCAGCATTTTCTCCTTTTTTAAAAAAGAAAAGCATTATAATGCGAATATGAAATTTTTAGTTATCCATTTCAAATAAAGTGTAACTGGAATGAAAGATAAATCGATTTTTAGTCAGGAGCAAAGAAGAGATGCACTACCACTTCAAGCAACACCAAAGTTTTAACTGTGTTATGTTTCAGGTGTGTTCAATGAGGCGTTAAAAGATTTAGCTTAAAAACGCTCAGAACTTACCGGACGACCTAATAATTATAAAAGTAACACTGACAACATTCTATATTACTGGACTAGCACTTGAAAGGTGTCAAAAAAAAATGTCCTCTGAGTATTATAAACAATACCAGTGGTCAAAAGAGATGTACCATCACAAAAATAAGAGCAGTTCTCCAGGGAATATTTGGGCCTAATATACTTTCAGCAACAGCTTAGACTTGTGTTTTTTTATTCTAACATGTAAGCTGTCATAGATATAGTTTTTGCAACATCAATCATTGTGTTGGAAATCAATCAATCAACTATTTCTCTTATTATTGTTTCTTCATTTAATCTTTTTAATATAAAATCCAACTCAGTAACATGTTCTTGAATTCAGTTCCCACCAAACTTGTTTTCATCTTTCACCCTTCTGAGAGTCTAGAAAATGAAAATTTTTTGTTAGAAATCAGTATTTTTTCTAGGTTTAAGTTTACAAAAGATTTTCAAGTTTCATTGCAAAATTATAGCAATATGGCCCGGGGGGGTTCTGGCCGTTAATGTAGATATTTTTAGTCATTTAAACAAATATATATATACTCTCAATTAGGAACATTATAAGTACTGGGCTTGATATTAGTGACTAAAACTCAATGACTTAAACAAGGAAGAAAATAAAAAAGAATGTTATTTAACCCTTTTATTTCCACATTAGGGTAACATACAGCCTGTATTTTTTGAATTTAAAAACAATCAAGGATTTGGAGAAATTACTAAAATAAATATTTAATAGTATTAAACTGGTGCTTGGAACATAAGTTTACCAAATATTTTTTGCAGAGAATTATGAAAGCCAGTATTAATTTATGTTAAATTTTAGAACTGGAAGTTTTGTATCATAGAATTATAGATAGTTTTGAATAGGTCAACTCAATTCTAAGTCTTATATAAATTCGTTTTTTTTACTTTGCCAACTAAACCACAATACATACTGATTTAATTATTTTAGTATTTCTAATTAACATGAATTACTTTGTTCATATTTTCAGGACATCTTCAAAGCCGTGTTGTATACTACCTCATGAATATTCATGTCCTTCCAAGAACAATTTACCTCACTAGGGTTTGTAAATATAATCTTCTTGTCCTTAATGCTAAAATGATATGCAAATATCTTGGTCAATGATTCCAATATATTATTTCGTATCAGAATATTATGCTTAATTAATCCTAGAAAATTACTATTTTTAAATCTCACAACAAGAGATATTCAGCAACAGTACTTTGTAGTAAAGATTGTTTGCCAACATAACATGGCAGTCCTGGTTTAGGATGAATGTTGCTGTAATTTAGCCCTAGGAGACATCGTCTCCTGCTGGCTATACAACACGATCTGTGTCCTTATATTTTCGAACAAGGGAATCTAGCACCCCCACTCAGCTCAAAACAATATCTGTGTATTGTGATTTCCAGGTTATTTCCCTTCATCAGCACAATAACTGTTCGGCTAGAGGTTTATTCTTTATTACAGGCACAATGCCTAAACACAGAGGGAACATACACAGACATGTGGGAACAAAAAACACATGAAAGGATGAATGTAAAATGAATTAAATCGTGCTCCGAGATGAAACCGTAAATTCCTTTTTCCTTTAAAACTTTACATTTTAAATAACAATTTCCAGCCCCGCTGCGAGGCAAAACCGCGACTTCCCTTTTCGTTTTCACTTTACAATTGTAAAACATTTTAAACAAATGTTCATTCAATAGTTACAGGATTTACTTATTTTCCTTCTTTTTTTTTTAAACAAAAAGTTTAACAAAATGTCTTTCACAGTCTTTAAAATAAATCACGACTTACCATTTCATCTTCTCCTTTTTATCCACATAATTCACCACAGAGGTGCGAGGTTCAACATCCACCCAGTGGATGTTGAGCCTCACATATGAACTCTTTCATAATGTCTTTCACTTTTGAAACTCTTTTAACTTTTCGGTGTCCTATTTCATTAAAAACCTTACTTCTGTTTGTGTCTTGTGTGTTTGTTTTCTGTCTCTGTATTTCTGTAATTCTTGTAATTGTGTCTGCGTGTTCATTTGCCTCTAATTCTCTGTGTTTCGTCTGTTTTTAGGTTTCCGTAATTCTGAGTTATCTTGTTTCTGTTTATCTACACTTCTGTGCTTTTGCATATCTGTGCGATTGTGTGTCTCTGGGTTTGAATGTTTATGTACTTGCAAGTCCTTTACTGGTGATCCTACTGGTAAATCTTCCCCGTTTCTCATCGTAGGTTGGATTACCTCTTCCATTGCTTTGTACTTCTTCAATTCCACTATTGTTGGTGACTTCCTCCTCTCTCTTTTTCTTGCTTTCACCCCCCACAAAATTCCTGTCTTGTTCTGTTATCTGTTTCTACTGTTTCTCCACCATTATATTCTCCTGAATACTCTCCTCTACAATTTCCACTGCTGCTCTAGGGCATTTCTTTCTCAAGTGCCTTCTTTCACCACATTCGTAACACTTTGGGGGTCTCCCCTCCAACATTATCTTCAGCTTTTCTTCATTTGGTAGCTCTAAAGTTTCAGGTATTTCGTTGTTATATTTTGGGCTCACTGCACAAATTATCTCTAATCTGTAGCCCCACAACTTCACTTGTTGGGTTCAGCTTATCATGCCCATCTTCACGTCTTCGCTTTACTTCCTTATCTCTGAATAAAAAATTGTGGCTATTATCCACTCTGGATCTATCCACAGTAGGATTCTTCCCACCCTAATTCTGACAATTCTTTTGTCCAAACAGTTTGGCATCAAAGTCCATTTTTCTCCCTGTATCATTCTGTTGGAGGTTTTTTTCCACCTCCTCTTCTGATATAAAGGTTACCACTATAGATGCATATCTCTTTCCTCTCATAAAGAACACTATGCTGTCTCCTATATGTTCTTCCAAAATTTCTTCTATTTCTTCCTGGGGAATGTGTTGAATTCTTCTATTTTTATTCAAAGATGTTCTGAATATGACCGTCTACTTTCCCATTTTCACTTTTTCCTCCTCTGGCAGGGTCATTTTTATATTTGACCTTTCCTTCTCTACCATACTACTATATTTCTTTATCAGCTCTCCATTCCACTACAACATCTCCCGTTTCAGCATACATGGGTGTAGAGGAACTTGACCTCCAGTAGCTTCTGCATAACTTCTCATTTTTCTCACTTATTCACTACCACCCAACAATGGTGGCCTCGCGCAAAAAATTCGGCTAGTTTTTCTAAAAACAACAAAAGATGTTGTTCGGCTTGAGGTGGCACTGCCAAATTCTCGTTCAAAATATATAGTCTTCAAAGTGACAACTAGTCATTGATCTATAAATTAGAAAATTACTATTTTTAAATCTCACAACGAGAGATATTCAGCAACAGTACTTTGTAGTAAAGATTGTTTGCCAACATAACATGGCAGTCCTGGTTTAGGACAAATGTTGCTGTAATTTAGCACCAGGAGACATCGTCTCCAGCTGGCTATATAACAAAATCTGCGTCTATAAGGACACAGATTGTGTTATATAGCCAGCTGGAGACAATGTCTCTTGGGGCTAAATTACAGCAACATTCGTCCTAACCCATGACTGCCATGTTATGTTGGCAAACAATCTTTGCTTAATTAATCCTGTTGTGGAAAAATTATATTAAAATAAAATGGAAATTATTTTAAACTTTTATTTTTATTTCGTTTTTCAGCATGGAGAAAGTTTGATGAATCTGGAAGGGAAGATTGGTGGTGATAGTGATCTCTCTGACCGTGGATGGCAGGTTTGAAGAATTGCTTCCAAAGCTATTTGAATGAGGCTACATTAACAAGACTGAATTTGTTGTGTTAATTTTAAATTATGATTAAATATGACTTGCAGTATTACGTAATATAATAGCCTTGAGTTATTTCAACTTCTAGAACTTTATTTCTTAGTTACTTCAAAAGTTATGTGGCGAGATGAGTGTAAAAGTAATTTTAGACATATTTTTAATACGGATTATTACAGTCCTGAGATTTGATCCTGTATACTAAGTTAGTTATGTGCAAACTAACTTAGTGAGCTGAAAAGGATTTTTAACCAACTGAAATAAAACATAATGACCAGTCATTAGCAATAAGGAATTATCTTTCTTTAATTCCTATGAAAGCAAAGAAGGCAACTGAAATTTAAATTGATTAAAGATTGAATGGAGAACATGCAATAGGGAGTGAGTCTGATCTTTGTTAAATCTGATAACACCTGATATTATATTTTGGTTTTATTAGACCTTCTCTGCTAAGAAAAACATTTAGCATTATACTGTTAGTTTTTGTGGCTTTTAAAAAAGTTTCTCATTTACTAAACCTGTTGATTTATTTACTTTCAGTATGCTAGATCATTATCTGAGTTTGTGAAGAATGAAAATATCCAAGATCTTAAGGTATGGACAAGTGAAATGAAAAGGACAAAGCAAACTGCTCAGTATATTGATAGTCCTACAGAGCACTGGAAAACTTTAAATGAAATTGATGCTGTAAGTCTTATATTTTTAATTTTACTTTTATTTATTTATGTTATGGTTTCAAATTTCACCGTAGACTAATTTGAAATCTATAAAATTAATCAAAACTTTTGTATAATTATATATAATGTTCCTTCACATTATTACAAAATTCGTTATTCCATTAAATAAGGCAGCATTTAACAAGATATTTTTTAAATGATGGTTTACGAATGGTATGCCATTTTATTCATATAATTCAAGCTTCAGTGTCTAAATCTCAAAAATCTTGAAAGCTAGGATTAAGATGAAGATAATCTGTAAGAAACTGTAGGGGTAATATGAAATTTGTTTTTATAAGGCAAAACTGGTATAAAATAAGGATTTCGAAATTTTTGTTTGTTTTTGTTTTCATGTTATATCTAAGTTGTCTCATGCACCAACATATTCAAGATACTTTTTCTGTTATTTATAGGGCATCTGTGAAGGCATGACATATGAAGAAATTCATGAAAAGCATCCAGATGAATTTGCCCTCAGAGACCAAGACAAATTCCATTACAGATATCCCGGTGGTGAAGTAAGTCTCTGCGTACACATACACACACACATATGCATTCAATGTCTGTTTTTCACTGCTGGTATAGGTTAGATGGTTTAACAGGATCCAACAAGCTGCAGGGCTACTCTATGTCTCCAATATTGGCTTCAGCATGTTTTCTAGGGCTGGATGCCTTTCCTAATGTCAACCACCTTACAGTGTATACTAGGTGCGTTTTTTTATGCTAATGACACTAGTGAGGTTGCCAAGTAAGTTGCAAGGTAAAAAGGATGGAAAGTGAGGAAGAAATGTTCTCATGATTAGGGAGAGGTAGGCAGCTTTATGCCAGGTCCTGAGAGGCTAAGTATGATAGGACAAGCACAGATGTCTTGCTATAGTGGAGGTACATGGCTACCTCACATTATATAAGGGTGACTAGTAGTAAGGGAAAAGATAAAGATGGTAGTGGTGGGGTGTCAGAGTAAGCTCTCAAAGTACCAGGAGGCGAGCAAAAGAGAGGATGCAGTCAATGGATCAGGTGGAGAGAGGAGAGAGTAGCTGATGGTTAGAGATGTAGGTAGTGGTGAATGTATTGAATGACATGCAAGGGTGGACGTGCAGTTGGTGGGTATTATCAGTCTGGAGAGTGGGGGAAAAGGTAAGAGTGATAAAAGTGACTCAGGAAAGAGGATAGATCAAAACATAAGGGGGATGTGCAAGGTGTAGGAGTGGCAAAGAGGGAGATGTGGGGGTACATTTTTATCTTCATTATCATCATCATCATCATCATCTAATATCCATCTTCCATGCTGGCATGGGTTAGATGGTTTGACAGGAGCTGTAGTTCAGAGAGCTGCACCAGGTTCCATTGTCTGCTTTGGCATGATTTCTACAGGTGAATGCCCTTCTCAATGCTAGCTACTTTACAGTGTACTAGGTGCTTTATATGTGGCACTAGGAGCTTTTTACATGGCAGACACACCAGTAGGGGCACCAAGTAACTTGTGACTTAAAGACCTCTCAGCTGGGAGAGAGTGGAACTGTGGGAAGTGACTTTCTCCCAGGTGAGAGGTTAGAGTACATTTAGATATCACTATGAATTTTTGAAAATATTTAAATCTAATTTCTACTGTACTTTTCATACCTCATTTGTGAAATTTTTAGTAAATATGACAATTTGAATGGTCAGCAAGTTGGTTAAAATCTAACCTAATTGGCTTAAATGAATAATTAACCATATTTGTGATGTTATATTTTTGAAACTGAGGTGATAATTACCTTCAAATTACACAAATTAATAGTGTCTATGGTATAGCAGTTGCCTTCTTTTTTTTTTAAGGTTCTTTGAAAGAAAACTCCTTTTTTTGCTATTTTAAAAATATTTATGCAATGCCCATTTGGTTCATTTTGTTGTGTTTCCAGACCTAGCTAAATCCAAAAGTACAGACGACAGGGACTTGCATTTTAGCACATATGTAGTAGGTATAGAACTAAATAAATCCTGAAATTTTGGGACATGATACCACCATCATCATCATCATCATCATCATTTAACATCCATTGTCCATGCTGGCATGGGTTGGATGGTTTGGCTGGCTCACTGGAAGGCTGTGCTAGGCTCCAGTCTGATTTGGCGCAGTTTTCTACAGCTGGATGCCCTTCCTAACACCAACCACTCTGAGAGTGTAATGGGTGCTTTTATGTGCCACCAGCACAGGTACCATTTGCATGACTCTGGTATCTGCCACGACTGCGATTTTGCAGTCAAATTTTGGCACAAGACCAGCAATTTCAGAGGAGGGGTTAAGTCGATTACATCAACCCCTGTGTTCAACTGGTACATATTTTATTGACCCTGAAAGGATGAAAGGCAAAGTTAACCCCAGTGGCATTTGAACTCTGAACATAAAGAGAGATGAAATGTTGCTAAACATTTTGCCTGGCATGTTAATGATTCTGCCAACTTACCACCTTAATGCTACCTTGTATATTAAAGGTTTATGAGTCAATAATGTGTCCTACATTGTGTTAGCAATGTGTTGTTTTCATTTTTTAAAGTTATCTCTACAGATATTCTGTAGAATTTAGAGGCAGCACTGAAAGTTAAAACATTTTGTATACAAATACGTCTATGTAAACAATGCAATCAAAAACAGAAAAGTAAGTAATGGGTGGATATGCATTTTTCAGGTATTACTACTCCTTTTTCAGCACCACAATTCACTAACTTTCCACAGATACATTGCTTAAATAGCCACTAAGTTTAGTGGTGTAACACAATTGGATTGCCCAATTTCCATATTAAACACATTCCTGGCAACTTGTTCATCATCATCATCACCACCATCATCATCATCACCACCATCATCATCATCATTGTTTAATGTCTGCTTTCCATACTGGCATGGGTTGGGCGGTTTGACTGAGGACTGGCAAGCCAGAAGGCTACACCAGGCTCCAATCTGATCTGGCAAGGTTTCTACAGCTAGACGCCCTTCCTAACGCTAACCACTCCGAGATTGTAGTAGGTGCTTTTTACGTGCCACTGGCATGAGGGCCAGTCAGGCGGTACTGGCATCGACCATGCTCAAATGGTGCTTTTTACATGCCACTGGCATGGGAGCCAGTCAGGCAGCATTGGTGACAACGAAGCTCGTGCCATGAATTGCTGATAGGGACACCGTATGTTGTTTTGCAACCATAATATACTACCAAGTGTATTGAAGGTTTATAAGTCAATACTGTGTCATATTTTGTGTTAGGGTTCACTGCTTTCATTTTTCAATTTATCTCTGCAGATTTTCTATAGAATTTAGAGCTAGCACTGAAAGTTGTGACATTTCATATATGAATATGTCTATGTAAAGAATGAAGCCAAATATAGAAAAATAGGTAACAGGGGTATATACATGTTTCAGGAGTTATTGCTACACATGTATATAGAAACCAGGCATAACATGATGATATTAATGAAGCACAGACTGGTTTCAACCTTTTTATAATCTTTGACCTAAAAATGACTTGTTTTAAGGTCACAGTCACCTTTTCAACCCAGATGATGAAATGCAACTATTTATTGATAGCATTAAAATTGGACAATACCTTGATAATGTTTATGCAGAAAGCTTGACTGTCACAACTTTCCTTTGTCTGTTCTTTTGCTCTTCTATATTTTGCATACATATGCTGTCAATATTATTGTTATCAATAAGGTCACATTATCCAGGATTGTAAGCTGGTAAAAAAAAAAAAAAAAAGAAAAGCCATCTTGCTATAGAAGTATTGTTCTATTCTTTTAAGTTCTGAGATAAATTTTACCTGTGCTTTAAATTTCTCACTTTCGGGCAAGTACTATTTGATTTTGTATGTTTGCAAAATAAATCAATATTTTAATAATAATCTTCCTTATAGCTTCTTTTTGGAATTAAGCTAATGGTTTACCAATCATTTCAATTTTATTTTCAGTCTTACCAAGATTTAGTTGCACGGTTAGAACCTGTTATTATGGTAAGTTTGTCAATTCTTTTAACTTAAAATGTGAACCTTTGAGCTACTTAATATTAAATGAGTATAAATATGATTCATCTTACCAGCCCTTTGTGAAACAAATCTTTTTCTATGAATTTTTTTTCTCTTTTCTGAAAACAAAATACCATTCTTTCATTTGAATGAATTATTTAGTAAATTTATGTTGAAAATATTTTGGTTTATTGAGACAAATATTCAAATTAGTATAAAGTTGGATAGGAAAAATTTATCAAATTAACAAATATAGTTTATTTTTGATTGGTAGCATCATAGGCTTTTTATGCATATATATGTTGATGTTTCTAAATGAATAAAAGTTCTCTGGTGATATAATTCATTTGGTAATTTATATATAGGAGCTTGAACGACAAGAAAATGTTATGGTAATTTGTCACCAAGCAGTTGCCAGATGTCTGCTTGCATACTTCCAAGACAAAAATTCTGGTGAGTTTAGAATTTTGTTATAATTATTAACTTTACATCAAAAGATTGTTTTGCTTTCAGTTTTGTGTGTGTGTGTATGTATGTGTGTCTGCTTCCACGGAGATATTGTCATAATTTCAGAATATGCTTTTTGCAAGTTCTATTCATTAATTTGTCATTATAATTTTATTTTCCTTTCTAATATGAATAACTCTTATTTAATTTGATTTTACCTGTGTATAATTTTTACTTGTTCTTTGAAATGTTTTAAAGAAAGTCGTAATGAAATAAATGTCATTTTCTTTCAAAGTAATATTTCATCTTATTACTGATTCTATATACAATGATATTTCAGTAGCTGCTGTCACTTTATAAATAAAAAGGAAACATCTTTATTAGTACTAATTTTGTGAACTTGTATTCTTGCACTGTGAAGTTTATGTGAGATATAGATTGAAAGTTACAATTATTTTCTTCAGCATTGTTTATAAAAGACTTTCCTATTTGTTCATAACTGGAAATTTTACAACAATCTTATTCTCACATTCTAGCAGTGAAAAGTGGATCTAAAACAATATATATATATATATATATATATATATATATATATCAATAAAGGTAGTGCTCCAGCATGGCCGCAGTCAAATGACTGAAACAAAAGAATAAAAGAATTTGTTCACATCTGTCCAACAAATGGTAATGTGAAATTCTGAATGACAGTTTGTGAAAATTTTTCCAGATTTAATAAAATGTGTGATGTGTGTACAAATATATATGTACATATAGTCATCATATTCACATCATCATTATTTTAATGTTTGCATTTGCAAGCTTGTGTGGGCCAGATTCTGTCTACCAAATTCACTCTCAAGGCTTTGGCCAGCCTGGAGTTATAGTAGAAGACATTGGCCGAAGATGCATGGTGGGACTGAATGCAAAACCATGTGGTTGCAAAGCAGACTTAAGCACACAACTATGCCCACAGCATGTATATATTGTGTGTGTGTTTGTGTCTATTTACATTGGTAGTGTATCCAACACATTCTGAGCATCAAATGGTCCTCTTACACACCTGATGCTCTTATACTTAAGTGAGCTTCACCAATTTCGAGTAAAGAATAATTTTGAATTGGATGTGTTGGGCTGGTCATGTTGTCAGAATGGAGGATGGAATGATGCTTAAACAGGAGCTGACCAGAGGTAAAATGCCACTCCATAAACCAAGGAAGCAAGTTCAGGATGCTATATAAGACAATTTCAGATGCTTCTCAGTTATCCGCATCTATATCCAAAGCTTTAAAATTACTCAGTAAGCAAAACTCAGGTAGGAATCCAGCTGGAATTGAAGTACAGTTTGTGTCAACGATTTCTTCTCTCAACAGCTGTATTACTTGACCACCTAAACTTAAATGAATCAGGGAGAAATCAAGCAGCTTGTGAGATGGTTTTGCTGCTATGTCATTTGCAGCACATTTGTAAAGAGTGTGGATTAATTTGCAAGTCAGCTGGCAGCCTGATTAGGCATGGTAAAATACAGGAAGTCTGAACTCAGCCAGTGATGCCAGAAGACAGACAGTTCAAGTGTTGCATCTATGAATGTACTGGCAGACGGGAAACTGAGCTGAAGAGCCACCTGCCTACAAGTGTTTGTACAGGGTTCAGTGAATGGATGACACGTTTCTGACAAGATGGAGCAATCAGCATAATGTGTCTGTGTGTGCATATATATAACCATTGTTACCACTGAAAATTTTTAAGTGTGGATTTTCATGAACTTTGGTTCTTTTCTCTAAATTATAAATATATATATTATAAACTGTGAAACTTAATTTAATTTTAATTTTTGATAAATTGAACTTAATTGAGTTTTTACCTGTAAATTTGGATTTTTATCCCTAATATTATTATCATTATATATATATATATATATATATATATATATACGCACACACATAATGGGCTTCTTTCAGTTTCTGTGTCTACCAAATCCACTCACAAGGTTTTGGTTGGCCTGAGGCTATAGTAGAAGACACTTGCCCAAGATGTCATACAGTGGGACTGAACCTGGAACCATATGGTTGGTAAGCAAGCTACTTACCACACAGCCACTCCTGCACCTTGCACAAACAGAAAATACACATGCAGTTTTAAATATTATGAATATTTTTATATAGTCATTGCTGTGCAATTTAAACCTCAAATTGTGTGACAAATAATCAGTATTTAGGACTCCATGTGCATTTCCATTTGTGTATTGTTATAGTATCTTTTATAAAATCCAGGTTTCAGTGTTATACTACATACGTCAATTATCTAAGCAGCTAAGATCTTTTATAGATGATCTAGTTTGGAGTATTTTCCTTAGAATTTCTAAATTATCAGCAAATAAATTTTCAGTAACAACACTGAATATTATGAGACAACTTAATATGTGCTACATTCTTCTGGATGAACATGGTTACCATACTATTAGGAGTGATAATTTCCATAGAAGGAAAAATAGTTGCAAGATTCATTCTAATCCTGTCATTCTACATCCAATAAATGGAAACAACATAGAACATAAATTAAAAACTATGTATAGGACTAAACCTAGACCGACAGCTGATCCTAAAAATCAAACTTACATATCAGATAAACAGAAAGATAGTAATCCCTAAAACTCAGATGAAGTTCGAGTAGTTGGTATGCAAACTAAAGCTAACACAGACATCTCAAGGCACAAATAACATAACGGATACATTAAACATTATAGCCTTCTAAATAATTCTGCATATAAAAATTAAAATGTGGGAAATTCTAATATTTTTCATACCTACAACATTCTAAAATCACAGGAAACCCAAAATGTAGAGTATACAATAACAGTATATTTTGTGAAAATCCTACTTGTCCTAATTCCAAAATCAAAAACTCACTTAGACCTATAGGAAACAATAAAATAGTAAATTCTCTAAATCAAATCAAACACCTTAGTGAAACATAAAAAAGAAAAAGAAGAAAAAAAACAGGATAAGAAATGTAACCTGGTAGACAATACCTTATAGAAAAAGCATTGCTACTAATAACTCTGGTATTTTATATTCTAAACAAAAACTTTCCTTCTAACCATAAATACCACAGTCACTTTTATAGGTACTTGGTAAAATTCTTGTATTCAACAACACCAGACTTATCCAATAACACTAACTTTTAAACATCTCATAAATTAACACATGCATCAAGCAAAACTTCTGTACTAAAAATGAGACTGACTCTCTTTCCTATAAAAGCACCCTAACCTAGATGGAAGTATTAACACTTACCTAGTGGCAAAAATATCCTGTAATAATAGCTGGAACGGTGAAGATAAACCCATTAACATCTGCCATTGACCTTTTAAGGCTGATGATGATAATTCTTTCTAATGTTGGCACAAAGTCAGTGGTTTTTGTGGGCTGAACATTAAAAAATTGGAAGAAATGCCCCTAAACATTTTGTCCAACATGCTAATGATTCTGCTAAGTCACCACTTAATAATAATAATAATAATCAGTCTTTCAAATTTGACACAAGGCCAGTAATTGTAGGTGGGGGCTTAGCTGATTACATCAACCTCTAATAGAAATAATAATAGCAACAACAACAATAATAATAATCCTTTCTGCTATAGGCACAAAGCTTAAAATTTGTGGAGAGGTTACTAGTCGATTACATTGTAAATTTATACAAATATGTTTGTATATGTCAAAGATGTGTCTTTTTGTTTGTAAGCACTTATGTGTCTCATCATATGCATGAATGATTGTTTCCTGTGCATGTTTCTCTGTCAGCATATATGATTGTGTATATATGTGAATATATACATATGTGAATGTATATCTGTGTGTGTGTGTGTGTGTATTTATATATGATATCATTTAGAACATTTATTCTCCTGAGATAAATGTATCTGTGATATTCAGTTGAACAGTCAATATGTACCAGGTCAGCAATTTTTATGTTAGTCTAAGCTTGGTGTGCATCAATGAAAAACAGGATAAGAAGAAATAATATAATTTGATTATATATATATATATAATCATCATCATTTAATGTCCTCTTTCCATGCTGGCATGGTTTGGATGGTTTGACATTGAGCTGGCCAGCTGGGAGCTGTCCAGATTCCTGTTGTCTGTTGTGGCATGGTTTCTACAGCTGGATGCCCTCCTTAATGCCAGCCACTTAACAGTGTGTGCTTGCATGCTTTTTACGTACCACCAGCATGGGTACACTTACACAGCACTGGCACAGGTGTATTTACACAGCACCAGCACAAGTGCTTTTTATATGGCATCAGTACCTGAAGGACAAGCCTGTATGTGTGGAAGACAGTGTTTTTACTAAGCTTGACATGTCTTATCAAGTACAGCAAATCGCCACATCTCCCAGTCCCTTGTCATTTCCTCCATGAGGCCCAGCATCCAAAGACCTTTTCTCACCACTTTATCCAATGTCTTCTCCATTGACCACCAGATAAGGGAGCAAGGGAACCTGTCAAAGGTTTTCTCCATGTTGTCAAAAGCTAGATACAGAGGTTTATTTGTATATGTGTGAAGGCACGTGGCCTTGTGGTTTGGGCATTGCATTCACAATCATCAGATGGTGGATTTAATTCCTGGGCCAAGCAGCATGTGTTCTTGAGCAAAACACTTCATTTCACATTGCTCTGTGATCATTTCAACATCTGATGTCTGGCACACTTGTGCACTTGTACAGGCAGTGTTGATTGAGGGAATGAGCTAATGTACAGCTAATGTACAGCTAATGTACTATAAACAAATCATTTGTGCTGGTCATTCAGCAAAAACTGAACACTCATACATTGTCTTTCACAGGAGAGTTCATCATATGTATATGTATCTATATTTGTGTGAATTGCAGTCTTGTACAAACCAAACTGAAGTCCAACATACTGTTCAACTTCAGAAAGCAGAGTTTTCAATGCCTAAAAAGGCTTATTATTATCAAGCTAAAAGACAAATCTGCCTGACACAGTTTAGGAAATTTATAGAATTTCAATAGAAACATTGAGGATTACTAAAACCCAAAGCATAGACTTTTTGAAAATAATGAGTATATACAAAGCTTATGTGTACGAGGAGACCTACATGTGTGTTAAGCCAAAGAATCAGGAGGTCAGAGGCATAAGGGTAAGTGGTGGGTTGAATATGCTTGTGATATGTAAAAAGTATATGACAAAGTGAATACTAATTTCTTTTGTTCCCATGAAGCCTGTCATCATCATCATCATCAGCTGGCATGGGTTTGATGATTTGACAGGAGCTGGCAAGCCACAAGACTGCAGCAAGGTTCACTATCTATTTTGGTATTGTTTTTATGGCTGGGTGCCCTTCCTAATGCCAACCAGCTTACAGAGTGGGCTGGGTGCTTTTTAAGTGGCACCAGTGAATTCTGCTTTGGCATGGTTTTTGGAGCTGGATACCTTTCTAAATACCAACCACTTTACAGTATGAACTGGATGGTTTTTACATGGCACCAGCAGAGTCACCAGGTAACAAGACAAAGATCCTTCGAGAGGGGAAAAATTCTTAGTAAAGATTCAAATGAAATCTTTCACTCAAGGTAACAATATTTGAGTGATCCACTAAATTGTTCATCAAACATTGATTGTTCTTTATTAGAACTTATTCCATAAGTACCAGTAAACACTTACTTGATAATCCACCTTGTTAGAATGAAGTCAGAGTTACTTTGCATAAACTTAGAAAGAGAAAAGCTCTTGAGAATAAAAGTATTCTGGCTCAAATTAAGGGAAAAATAGGATGCTGCATTATCTACATAATCTGTGGGAAGATGATAAGCTTGGCGTCAGTGACATCACAACTCATTTCTGCTGCTGAATGAACTGGAACAACATGAAATAAATTCTTGCTCAAGGACAAGACACAACCTGGTCTGGGAATCAAACTCACAACCTCATGATTGTAAGCCCAATGTTCTAACCACTGAGCCATGTGTGTGTGTGTGTGTGTATTTGTGTGAGTGTATATGTCATTTCTCTGTCTGTCTGTCTCTCTCTCTCTCTCTCTCTCTCACGCACACAATCAACAAGAAAAATGCATTGAGTGACTTTTATCACTACTTCATTGACATCATTGGTGTATTATGAGTATTTCTCAGAAAGTTGGTTTTTCTGATAAATTCACTAATGTCATATAGTCCTATAATGATGATAAAGAGAGCATGTATTGTAATTAGTAAAGAATGCTATTTTTTTAATCAGTTGTGATAACAGAGCAGGGTGATAAAATTTCATAATATTTTTTTTCAATCAATTCCAGTGACTGCTCTGTGGTATTTAAATATGCTTCTGTGCAACCGGTAAATTATTTAACCTCAAATAGCTTAATTCTAAATCACTCACTCCTTTGTCACTAATAAGAGACCCATTGTGTGTTGGCATACACAATGAAAAGTCTGATGGACAAAATTTCATTGTCATGAAACATGTTCAATCTAGCAATAAACCTTAATAAAACTTATTTTTGTATCAGCCATGCTTTAGAAACCCTTGTATGAATCCTAATCCAATAATGTATTGCACAGCTTGGAAAACTGTATCTTGCTTCAAGTATCTTGACAGAATATGAATCTGGGATGTGAATCTTGAGGACAACATCACAAACAGAATTTGATAATATATATAAAATGACATCTACCTTCCAAACACACATTTTGTTTTATAGTGTGGCTATAAGACACAGGCATTATATTTGAAACATATTAATCAGTTGAAGTATTTTCAGTAAAAATGTCTTTAACAAATTCTGCATACAACTTGTAGAGATTATGTGAATGAAGATAGCAAATGTTGCCAGCATTAAAGCTCTCTTGCAATATAACAGACTGAAGTGAGCATGTCATTTAATTTGTATGGAAGATGGAAGAATTTCAAAAGTGTCTCCTTTATGGAATACTATGTTCAAGGAAAAGATATCCTTAGAAACTGAAGATACAAGGACTTCCATATTTTGGATTTGAAGAAGGGAAATTGAGAAACTACTGCACTGGACAGAACATCACGGAGAAAAATTTACTGAATATGTTTTGAAGATAATTGCATTAAACATGCAAAATTAAAACAAAAGATGCAAGAAAAGGAAACCTTATAAATAATAATTCCTTCAAATGTTCAACACGTAGCTAAGTTTGTCTATCTCAGGTGCAGGAATGGAAACAAACTCAGAAATCTTTGCCACTTGAAAAAACATTCTGTCTGCCAGTCATGCAATAAATATTGCCTTTCTGTTGGTGGGCTGAAAAGACACATGCTTGTGTAATAGCCATGGTAAAAGCTGCAGATCAGCTGGGCAAAACAATCATCTCTATTTCCTGCTCATTAGCGAGCAAAAGTCATTCTTAATATTGAGTTGACTGCCATCATATTTGTGTGTGTGTGTGTGTGGTGTCATCTCTCACTTCCACATTCACAGATCACATGAAAGAATGTTGTAATATATCAACTAATGAAAATGATAGTGAATTTGAAAAGAAATATGGTATGCACTTTGTTAAAAACGACCATTTAGTATGTTATCTTGGAAATGGTGGAGTATTTAGTTCTTGATATGAGGAATAGGAAATAGTGTTATCTAAATTAATGAAGCCATATAGTTGTTTTGTCGGAATATAAATACATAAGACCAGATTATGAATTTCCATAAAAAGGTCGTCTAACTTTAAAGCTGTTTCCTGATTAGCTATATTCTAATTATTTTTTAATGTCCATATTCTACTGAGGTAGACTTTGCCTTTCATCCTGTCAGGATTGATAAAATAAATACCAGTGAGCATTGGAGTTGATGTAATCAACTAGCCTCTCACTCAAAACTTCAAGCCTTGTGCTTATAGTAGAAAGGAGTATTTTTTAATGCCCCTGCTCGATGCTGGCATGGCTCAGATGATTTGACAGGATGTGACAAGTTCAAGGACTGCATTGTGCTCCAGTATCTGCTTTGGAATGGTTTCTGTGGTTGAATACCCTTCTTAATGCCAATCAATATCATGTATGTCTAAATTTGGAATCTAAGGAAATTGGTGATCTGTCAACAGTACATTTAGTCCATAGTTGTGATCTGGAAGTGCAGTTGCTGTGGCAAGTGAAGAATTTAGCTTCTGACCAAAGCAAAAACACTTCCTGTAAGGTGAAGGACAAGAACCCAAGACATTAGATTTTTCACTTAGAACAATTTCATATTTCAATCTTAATAAATTCTCATATATAATTATGTATGGTAGAAGATGTCAAATAATGGTGAGCAGAAATATTTTCTTTATTGTGTGTGGAATTAGTTGTCATAAATTTCTTAATTTAATTACATTCCTTCTTGAGATATTGTATGATTATAAATGTTCTTTTCCTTTTCGTAGTATTTTTTCCTAAATAAATGGTAAGTGGTGGGCAGCTTTGCTGTCCAGTTTCAAAACAAGCTTGCTTTATACAGATAATTTGCCCTTCATTTTTAATTGATGTCATTTAAATGCTAATGCAGCTATGCCAAATATTGAACACAAGTCTATTTATACATTCATTTCATTCTTATATTGCTACAAGAATGTTGTAAATTCATATCAGGCTGCAATATTTTCTTAAACAAAATGATCAACTAGAATTTTTCACTAAATTTTTGTCAATATTTATTTGGGAAAAGCTGAGTTAGGAAAGTGGAGAAAGCAATTCAAAAAGATGCATTTACAAATGTTTGATATATATATGTGAGTTAAGAACTAATAAATGAGAAATGTTTTTTTTTCTTTTTTTTGTTTTTGGAATTCTTTATTGAGACTGATATGTACCATTTAGTTAAATATTTATTTTGAAACAACTTAAAATATTTGAAATATTTCAATCTCAATATTTGTTTCTAATAAAACTAATAATACGAAATAGTTCAATAAAAGGATGTAAAAAATATTGAAAATGTCAATGACTTCCTAATAAAGAGCATTAAAAATCGTTGAGTAACTTGGGAAGTGAACTAAAAGCAGTTTCATTTCATTCTATGATTCCTACTTCATACTTCAACTAAGGTCAACTTTAATTTTTTAATCTAAGATTAACAAAATGCCAGTAATACACTGTAGTTTACTCTCTGCATACGAAATTGGTTTGTTTCTTAGAAAAAATGTTATACCACAGTAAAAGCAAAATGGTGATCTAAAAAAAATGAGTATCTAAAAAAATTTTACTGATGTTCAGGAAATGTAAGAGAAATTCCAACCACCTCAATAAGTTTGAATCCTCCTCTGAAATATAGTGAATGTGTTATATAAATGATATCACAGAAAGTAAAATATCCGAGAAGAAACCTTTCCTACTTCCTCTCCCCACTGTGTGTGTGTGTGTGTGTGTGTGTGCGCACGCGCGCGTGCGCGTGCATGTATCATCCACACATTTTTGTTTTAGATTATTTTCTAACATATTTGATTCTCAGTTATGTGAAATGACTCGGTTGACTATTAATAAGGATGTTTTACTTCTGTTTCAAGAAAGCTTGGTCACCAACAACTCACCTTCAGGGCACTTTTTTTTATTATGTCTCTTTCAGTGATTTTCCTTAATTTCATTTGTGCTGACTTTATTTTGTGCTATTTTCCCTTTCTTTCTAGCAGAGCTTTTTTTTTTTTTAGCTACCTGCCTTCTATTTTCAACCTTTTATTGGTGGAACTATCTTCCATCAGCATTTGCTTTGCTATTATTATCTTAGCTTTTCTGC
The DNA here is from genome assembly GCF_046866305.1 of Octopus bimaculoides. Lineage (NCBI taxonomy): Eukaryota > Metazoa > Mollusca > Cephalopoda > Octopoda > Octopodidae > Octopus > Octopus bimaculoides. The sequence goes on along the minus strand of NC_142931.1, from coordinate 91,717,887 downwards.
CATCTAAAAAACTTTCAGATATTTTGCATCAGTTATTTTATACTTATCTTATTGATTTCTGTCTCTAAATTAATGAAACATATATTTCAGGCTTGGTTATCAGTTCTGCTCTTATTACATAAACCCTGTATATTTTTAACCACTTTTCTTGTACGTCAATATAAAAACTTCTTCATAGGTTACTTAATTTCTTCAGCTTTTACAAATCATATTAGTGCTTTTTTTATTTGTTAGCAGTCTTAATGCTTACAACATACCTAACAAAAGATCATGTTAAGTAAAAATAAGGTTTACTTACATCTAATATATTAGTTATAGAGCAAAGTGAAAACTCATTGGTTGAGAGGTGCTTTAAATGGTGCAAGCTGTTCAGTATTTTACAAGTTGAGGTTTGTATTCTGTTTGCTCAGCTTTACAAGATTGACAAAATATGTACAGATATTCCTCAGCTTACAGATATTTATATTCCCAAACTCTGAAAGTGTAAACAAAGCCAGCAACTTTGTTTAGGCTCAAAGTTCCAACTGTTTTTGGATGACAAGAGACAATACATTGAAACACTAGTGTCCCAGAATGCTGTGTGCCAATGAGTCAAGTATATTGAACACACTGTCATCATAAAAGGAAGAAGTTAATTCTCTTATGATATACGCTACAGCAACCAGCATGTTTTGGGTCTAAACCTGCTTAGACCTGTTAAGAAAAAATATGCAAATATTTGTTCCAGATCTCACTGTACACAGTGCAAATGATTTTTTTTTATTGGTTGGCAAATATAAGCATCCATCAGCAAACAATTTTTTCTTTTATTTGTTTGTCATTTGACTGTGGCCATGCTGGTGCACTGCCTTTTAGTCAAAGAAATCGACCCCAGGACTTATTCTTTGTAAGCCTGGTACTTTTTCTATCGATCTCTTTTGCTGAACCGCTAGGTTACAGGGACGTAAACACCCCAACATCAGTTGTCAAGCAATGATGAGGTGTAGGACAAAGACACACACAAATATATATATATATATATATATATATATATGTATACAACTGGCTTTTTTTGGTTTCTGCCTACCAAATCCACTCACAAGACTGGTCGGCCTGAGGCTATAGTAGAAGACACTAGCCCAAGATACCATGCAGAACCCAGAACCATGTGGTTGGGAAGCAAGCTTCTTACTACACAGTCCACCTGAAAGTGTAAAATAAGCTATGGCTTTGTTTAGGCTTAGTTCTGGTTGCTTTTGATGGATGAAACCTGTCGAAACACCAGTATCCCAAAATGCTGTGCACCAATGAGCCGAGTGTGTTGAATACATTGTCATCATAATAGGGAAAAGCTCTTCTCCTATGATGTACACTACAATGACTAGCATATTTTGCATCTGAACCTCTCTAAATGTGTTAATGAATATGTAAATATTCATTCCTGATCTTGCTGTACATGGTACAAATAATGACTTTATTTACATGAGAAATATTTGATATGAATGGTTTCATATCTTAGCCTTCATTAAGAAGTGTATCCCTATTTGTTTTGGTAATGAGTTTTCAGTTGTTTGAGAACTAAATTATCTGTTCATTGAATTAGCATGTAAGTGGTTGAATATTCCACAGACATTTGTATCTTAAACATAATTCTCAAGTAAAATTTGTTACACAGTACGACAAGGCATGACCTTTGAACTACAAATACCATCCATCTAATGGATTTTGTCTATCCAATTTCACCTGTAAGGCTTGAATCAATCTGAGATGTCCCACAGAGGGATCAACCCTGAAAAGATCTTGAACTATGAAGCAAGCTTATCAATCATTTAGCCATGCTGCATCAATACTTACAGCATATTTACTACGTAATGCAATGTTATTTGACCTATTCAAATCCGTCAAAGAAATACCACTACTTAATATCATCACTATTTGATCAAACACACACTTCAAGATACATGTATGTGAATGTGTTTACTACAATCTATTGGTCTGTTTTACTATTATCTGCAAAGTAGATACATAGCTAAAATTTAAAAGGTGGAGAGTTAAAAAAAAAAAGAATTATATATATGAAATTTAAATTACTTACCTGAAAATTTATATTATACAAGCTTACACAAAGTGGTGATAATAATTTTAAAAAGAATAAACTTCTTAGTGAAAAAATAAGATGTTGAGTGTGTGGGGAGAGATAGTTTATACAAGAAGCAAAATTTTGAGGGTTAACAGAATTTATTGTGCAAATAGTGACAGGCGGTTAAACCTTCATCAAAAAGTATAATTAACAAATATGAAAAAGAACTTTATTAGGTTAAATAAACAGTTACATTGCCGCAGTGGAAACAATATTAATAAAATTTGATGTACATTTGTTTGAAATTTAGCAATTTAATAATGGTTTTCTGATAATTATTATTAATTCATATATATATATTTTTATGTAAGTGTGGTTTAAGTGAGATGCTATGTAATTGTGAGACCATAACCATCTGAATTTATATCTTATTTAGGTGGGTGATTAAAGCAAAAACTTGAATCATAATAGGTGTTTGTGTTGCAATTTATCATTCAGTTGATTGCTCCTATGTTATAGATGTATAAATGCTATCTTGTAACAAATATTCTTCTACGATATAATAAGAAGTGACAGTTGTTTTATTGACTTTATTTTATTTGTTGGGTTGCAGTTCATGAAAAATTATCACTTTGTTAATAATTTAGTAACTGTCTATTGTAGATACAGCTGAAAAGTATTTTGTATGTTCAGATTTCTTTGATATCAACAGTTTTATCTAATGAATATGGCTTGTCACTGTCTCATATGCATTCAAATGCATAAACAAATTTTGTGGTATTTGCTTATGAGCTAAGCAAATGGGATAATGCAATTTTACTATTCTTTCCTTTCCTCAGGTTCTTATAGGCAGAAACCTTATTATTATTCTTTGATAAAAGTTCAACTCACTAAACTAATAGTATCACTACATTTTGCCTTGCTTTGTTTTATGGAATTGTAAATAACATCCTTTCTCTTGTTATATAATTTCAAATATTTCACTTTGATAAATGTGTTTACATTTATTTTAACATAGCACTTCTAAACATATTTTTACTGATACAGTGTGCATTTGGTTGCAACATATACACTATCTTTTCAATGATAAGCTAATTAAATTTTTTCCTTGTTTTAAAAACTAGAATTTAATCTTCCCATTTGTTTGCAAAAGCTGTAATGTCAATTTTTAATAAAATTACTAATAATTATTAAATCTAAATTTTAATTTTGAAGACTTGTAATTACCTTTACCATTAACTCATTTGTAACTTTATTTCTAACAAAATATACTGCATAAGTTTCAGATGATTTTGAAGGATTTAGCAAAATAAGTAATTTGTTTTAATGTATAGGCTTATATAATTGACTTTTTTAGAGCATAGCTAAAGCAAATTTTCTTACATAAAACTTTGATTAAAGGATAAATTTATATAAGAATGTTTTAAAAGAAATCGTTTTAATACCAATCCGCACACTTTTAATACTATAGTTAAAATGTTCCATTATTATCTTTCTTCTATTTTGTAAAATTTCTATATTTTTGAGGTTATAACATACATTTAATATAACCTTATAGTATTGCCTCTAATCAATATTATTGCCCCTTATCAATATGATTTGAAAAGTATTGGTTTTTCATCTTGCATTCTGAAACACATACTGCTGATTACTTATTCATACACTGTTCGTAGTTTCATATACATGTATGAGGATGACTTTGCAGAAATGATAGACTAAATGCCTTTTAACATTTAGTTTTAACTCTACATTCTGAGTATTAATTTCTGTAGACATGAGTTACTCTAATTACTTCTGCATTGACACACAAGATATTCTTGTGTGATGCATGTGCATGAGGAGTTAAAATAGCAATCATCAACAGATAGAAATATTGATTCTAGTAATTTTTCCCTCCCTCCCAGTATTTTCCCCCACTCAGGTTTTTTAAATTAAAATGCTTTCATAATTGACAAGGGAGTCAAATAAAACAAAATTTTTGAACTGAAATTTTTATTGGTTCAAATTAAAATGTGAGTTTATTAAATATTTTATTCAAATTTTAGAAATTGAGTTTCCTCTCCGCAATTTCAGTTTATAAACATGTCAGTGTTATGAATTTTAAATTTATTTCCATATAAATTAATAGATCAGTTATTTTTTTGTTTCTTGATTTTTTTTTTTTCATTAATTAAAAAATTATCTACATACCATTAAATTAAAATTCTAGCAATATTATTTAACAGAATTAAAATGTGAGATCCAGTTTTATCTTTAAAATTTCATATGATTGTTTTGAATTAAAATAAATATTTCACGTCAGTGCTTTAAAGATGTTTTTTACTGAAAATGGATAAACTTGTGAATGTATTTGCAAATAATTAAAAGTTTATGTGTTAATGTTTTTTACATCTTAATATGATAATTAAACAGTTAATTTTGTAACCTCTTTCATTAATGTGGTTCATTTGCTATTAAATTATATCAAATGCAAAATAAATACTATGTTTCTCTGTATCTCTGTATCTTTAAAAGTAAGTTTATTCTGTAGAATTTTTCCTCAGTTATGGCTCTTTTAATATGATAGCTAAACTAATTTATCCATCAACTACACTATTTAGTTAGAATATTACATTGTTGTTTTCCATTTAAAGAGCACTTAACATTTTTTTTTTATTAAAGATAATTATAATTATCAAACAGAGTTTATAGTATTTATTCACTATTCATGGAGTTTGGGGATTTTTTTAGTCAAGCTGATTTACTTTTCCAGAGGATGATACTTTTTGATTTTAAATAATTCTTTATTTTATTCTGAAACTTTTTCCAATATAGTTAGGCATAATTAAAAAACTACATAATTTCATTTAAAAGTTAACTTGATAAAAATCTAATCAAATTGAAATAAATGAAAGTAGTTTAAAAAAGATTCTGAAGTTTCTTATTTTGTTCAAAGAAAGTTGATTGCAATTAGTTAACTACATATATAATTGAATAATTCTTTTTTCAGTTCTCATATTTTTTTTAGGACAAGAAAACAAAACCCCATTGAATTTATTGGTATCGGTGGATTACCTGCAGTTAAAATTATCTCCTATTTCTGTCGCTAACCAACACTCCAAAATTTTTTTTGAAGTTTGCATGAAATCAGTCTGCTGTAGATATAAGACTTGAACTATTTAAGCATTATCAATATCAACAAATTTCAGAAAAACCAGTGTTTGGAATTTTCAATAGACTACTTTATTTTAAACTATGTCTTTTACTGAATCACCAGCACTCATGATGAAATAGTCCTTTTTGCAACAGACAGCCATTGAAACTGAAGGCTTGTATCTAAAATGTGTTTCATTAAAAATTCGTAACACATAAATATGCTCCCATGATAAAGACATAGTTTTCTTAATTGGATATCACACCTACTTGCCTGCTATTTGTTCTCAAGATGTTTATTCATCACAGAACAAAAAATACAAATGTATATATAGCAGTCATGTATATATGGCAGTCATGAAATATTTCTTGTTTCATGAATGCCTACTAGATTATCTTGAAGCAATAAAACAATGGTTGATTCCAGGTACTGAGGTATTCAAAAGTAAAATTAGTTTTTATGGAAAGTTACTGAAAAATATAAGCATATATGTATATAAGAACAAATAGAGAAAGTGAAATATATATATATATATATATATATATATATATACACATATATATATATATATCACTTTCTCTATCTGTTCATTCACTAGAAATCTACTAAGTCAGCACACTGAGTTCTATATAGTCATTCTTTATGCTTCTTTTGATGTCATGGCAATAAAACATTTCCTTTTACATATACATACCATTAACTCTGGTATTGCCTTTTTTCCTTTTTGTATCTCCAAAACCACCACCATCTAGAGGAAATCCCATATGTACCTGTCCCATGTGAGACTTTAGTGAAAATGACTATGACACCATTTGGTACATGTGTGCTGGAAGAGATACCCTTGCTCAGGTGGAGTATCAAGCCATGATTGCCAACTTATATAGTTAGTTGTATGTGTGTGTATGTGTGATATTCCTGTAGTAACTTGTTGCTACATTACTGCTGATGATATTGCACTCTGGTTTTTCTAACACCTTTTCTTAGCTAGTCTTTTCTTCCTGTTGCCATATATTTTAATTGAATTAATATATTTTAGCTTAATTTCAAATCAGCACCTGATCACTAGAAATATTATCACAATAACTCTAAGAAAAACTGAAAATACCCTTATTTTTACACATATCTGTTCATATATTCTACTCCAATCACCAGTTGAAATATCAGTATGGATGCTATGATAATCCTAGTGAAACTGTTTACATAATGTATAAATGATGTTTTTTTATGGATAATTATATTTGAAATGAAATTGATTTTTAAATATGAATTGACATACTATATTGACTGTTCTTAAAGTAAAATCTAGAAACATTATATTGAATTTTAATTTAGTGTCAAGAAAAGAAAAGTTTGCATAAGAAAAGTTAGGCATAAAAATTGTATACCGAATAATATCATTGTTATTGTAGCAGATATTAATTTTTAATTCCAAATCCCTATTTAACAATAGCATGCTCTATTGATATTTTGCACAAAAGAAATTAGTTTTGCTTAAAGTAGAAAAAAATATAGTTTTTACTTTGTTAAAGATGAGATGCACCTGTAATATTAAACAGCTTAAAGACAATACTTATTATATTAGTGATTGATAACTAACATTGTTTTCAGCTTTACATTTTAATAGATCATGTCTATAAACATACTATAAAAGAGAAGCAGATCTCCATCTATCTCTGCATCACAACATCAATTAGATGGAGGGAAAGAAGGGGAGGGATCAAAATACAAGTCACAATGTATTTTTAGAAAAAGAGGAGAAAAAGATGTTGTTGAGAGAGAGTGTGTGTGTGTGTGTGTGTGTGTGAAAAAGAGAGAGAGAGAGAGATAGGTAGTGTCGTCACCATAGTGATTAACGTGTTTTGATTAAAAACATTGGAATCTAAATACAAGTTTGTCAATAAAACACAACTTCAAAAAATAACTTTCATTATATAGCAATATAAATAGTTTTTTTTTGGTTGTTTGTTTGTGCAAGTGTGTTTCTGTATGCTTTTCAGCATAGAGACAACACATACCTTTAAAAAAATGGCTCATTTTAATGACAGGTTGTTGTTGAGAGAGAAATTCAATGAAAGAGAGTGTGTGTGTGAAAGATAAAAGAAAAATTTATTTCAAGAAAAAAAAACCGCTGTTGAGAGAGAAATAGAGAGAGAGAGAGAGAGAGAGAGTGTGTGTGTGTGTGTGTGTGTGTGTGTGTGTGTGTGTGTGTGTGTGTGTGAAAGATAGATAGGTAGACTGTTGTCACTATAGTAACTAACGAGACTTTCACTCTATAACCCTCTACTATTAAAATAAGGTACATGCATGATGAACAAATATTTTTACCAGCAGTGTAGTGACAGATAAAGACCTAATATTTCTAATAGATATATTGTGTTGATGACCATCAAACTAGTTACATTCCTTCAAATTTGTGGCTTGTATCAAAGTCAGAAGTGATTTTATATATATATATATATAATAATAATAATAACAATAAAGTGACAACAAAAGAATGCGACCTCAATATTAGGTAAATAGAGGATTATTTATATATGTATAGTTTAGGACAATCAGTAAGTTGTCATTATAGCACTCAGTTTCAAATGCCGGAGAAAAGAGCTGTGATCCATTCTTGTCGGCTATTAATGGCAATAGACGCTATGAAAAAACCGTTAAATAAAAGGGAAGTTACTCTAATAGGTAGAAAAAAAATAAAAGATAAAAAATGCATGCAACCATATTTTCACAATACATAGACATAAAACCTCCTTTGTTAATAACGTCTGCATATGTACACACTCACACAAACCTATGTGCATGTACGTACTCATATGTATACATATATCCAAGCACACGTATACATATATATATGTATCTGTGCACGCAACTCCATCCTCATATACACGTAGGTGTCTGCTCGCATACATATATATTTAAACATTTATACATATAAATATACAGGCATACGTTCACACTCCCGTATATACATATATACACATGTCTAAATTCAAGAACTGAACTTTTTGGATCATATGACAAAATACCTGTTACAGTTTTGGGCCCCTCAAGATCACAGATAGAATCCGCCTTTTTTTTCCCCCTTTTTAATTGTGTGTATGTGTATGTGTGTGAGTATGTATGCATGTATATATTAAATTATATGTGTGCGTGTGTATGTATAGAATCCGCATTTTTTTTCCTTTTTAATTGTTTGAATGTGTACATATATGAGTATATATGCATGTATATATTAATTTATATGTGTGCGTGTGTATGCATGTGTGTATGTATATGACTGTAGGACTGTGTCCGGTGCATAAGTGCGACTTTCATGCACATGTCCTCTTCGTTTATATGGATATGCATATGCCTGTATGTGTGCAGGTGTGTGATAGGAGGATGTGTATGTGTATATATATATGTGTGTGTGTGTGTGTACATGCGTTCATATATGTGGGAATATATGCCTGTATGTGTGTATGTATATATATATATATATATATATATATACAACAAGAAGAAAATGGAGGGGATCAAGGTGGTAATCGTCAACTTTTAGACATTATATTATGTCTATTTATTTATTTTTAAAAAAACAATTATAACAATATACATGTATAACATATTATGCTTTACATTTATAAAAATACCAGTAATTATTAAAATATATAACATAGAAAGTAGAATAGTTTCTTACAGCTATTTCAGCCAAGAGGTCATAGTATCCCACTTTACTTCCATCCCTTCAGTGAACAGAAGTATTTGATAGATAAGATTGAGGTACTTGGGTGTGCCTCTGGGCTTTGTCAGAGAGTTTAGAAAGTTCATAAGGTTAAGTTATAAGTACATACATATATACACACATTTTACATATAGATACATCAATATACATAAATAGATATCTATACATTTATATATATATGTATACAAAGGAATCAATTATTATTATTATTATTAGGTGTATTATATTATTCTTATTAGTTTAAGTACATACAGAGGAAAGAGAAAATTATCAAAAGAGTGGAATTTAAATAATCTATCTTTAGGAATGAAAAGGTATATATATGAGGAACACGCACACGCACACACACATAAACATACCCATAGGTACATATTTCATGTGTTGAAGGGAGAATTACTGTAGTAGTTCGTATTTTTCTTTTTATATAATTATAATAATTATACACAAACATATATATATATATATGTTTGTGTATAATAACAAACATATTTATATGCAACCCCATTATAGAACCAATAAATTAATTGATTGATTGAATAATGGACCTAAATTTTTGAGTATGTTATTATTATTATTATAGACCTCAATAACCCAGAGTTACCTCCCTTCATTCTGTTTATAGCTTAATAAACCCCCACCTCACAACTTAAATATAAAATTAAAAGTAATTAACTGAATAAATAGACGGATAATTATTTTAAAGGACTGAATGACTGATTGGTTCGTTAATTGACTCAACACTATTACATAGTCATGTAATTGAGGCATTCTGTCAGATAAAATATATTTTAAGCATAATTTTAGTGATAAATAACAATAATTTAGTAATATGTAGGTATATATAAAAGATGATATATAAGGATATATATTGAGTTGGTTCATTAATTTAGTAACTAAACACTGTTGCATGGAGAATTACAATTAATGCATTTTATCTGAGATTACATTTTAAGCATAATCTTAGCAATAAATAACAACTTGTATGGTTACATTTGGTCTTTTGTTCCTTATTTGAATTTGTTCTGAATAACTTCCAACATATAATGTTAACCCTATATTACCCGTATGGTTTAGTAAATATACAAATGATTCCCCTAGTTAGACAGATACATGCATTATTATACACCATTTTAAAAATGCAGTCTATTAAAACAATATCCGCGTAGTAATATCACTTTAACATAAAATACTAATATATATATATATATATATATATATATATATATAAAAATTCATCCACATTTTTCTTATATATTGCGTAATTTAACATAACTTAATTTAATATAATGGAGTCAAGTCCCTATATTAATTTCTTTATTGACTTTTACTATCCTACCTACTAAGGGTTAACCTTGGATTATTTGTTTTTATTTGTATACATTTATATATTTTTGCCTACTTTGTTGTTTATGTTATCGGTTATCCATTAACCAACCATAACAAAGTCATGGCCTTTCAAAACAATAGGTGACCAATTAGATTACGGGACTGACCATAAACCCCCTCCCCCACTTCCCGCAGGATTTCAGCAACTCGATAAACAAGAGGTAACAGAAAATAATAAAGTATCTTGATTAATACCCAGAAATTTATTACTTTCAGTACCAACTAATATCACAGGTATTAATATAAACTCTAACCCACTTATAGTGGACCTTTATCTCAAGCCCTCATTAGAAAACATATCGCATGTTTATATGTATGAATATCTATATGTTTGTGTATAATTATTATAATTATATAAAAAGAAAAATATGAATTACTACAGTAATCCTCCCTTCTCAACACATGATATATGTATGTACCTATGCGTATATTTATACGTCTTCATCTTAATCTTTTTGCCCTTGTGGAGCATAGGGCCTCAACAGTTATTTTCCACTTTTTGCGGTCATTGGCCAAAGAATAGCGAAGGCTTGCCAAGCCTTCTTGGTTCTTTCAGTGATGTCCTCATCTGATCTACCTGATTTGCTGATCTTGCTTCCAAGATAGACAAACTCACAAACACCTTCCACAGTTGCTCTCTCAATTGTGATTGGCTCTTCCTGCTTGTTGTTGATACGCAGCACTTTTGTCTTTTCCTGGCTGATCCTCAAACCCACTCGCTTTGAAGTTTCTCTCAAGTGGTCTACCTTATCTTGCATGTCTTGCAGGCGATGTGACAGTAGCATGAGATCATCTGCACAGTCCAAGTCCTCCAGCTTGTTCATCAGTGTCCTCCCCCTGTGTGTGGCCTTGACGTGGCAGGGAGGCTTGCATACTCTTATGATCCTTAGAGTATATGCCAGTGGGGGATGTGTTCCACTGGTAGATTCAACCTTGCTGGTTTGGTTGAAGAGGAGGAGTCAGACTAAAGTATACACATCAGCCCTTCAGATTCGGGGCTTGTGCTATAGGCTAACACCCTATACATGTAAAGAAACACTTGTACGGACCAGATTGCAACTCTCAGAGTCATCGTGGAGCAGACATTGGAATGGAAAACGTCACTCTATGTGTGCTTCGTCGACTTTGAAAAAGCATTTGACAGTGTAGACAGGCAGACAATCTGGGACATCTTACAACACTATGGTGTGCCAGAGAAGATCGTGGGCATTTTTCGATTACTCTACGAGGAGTTTTCTTGCCAGGTCATCCATGCTGGGAGATTGTCAGAGGAATTCAAGGTCAACACGGGAGTCAGACAGGGCTGTTTGTTGTCACTACTCCTGTTCCTCATTGTGCTGGACTGGGTCACCAGGACAGCCTACGCTACCTCCGGGAAAGGTATTCAGTGGACACTGATGAACAAGCTGGAGGACTTGGACTATGCAGATGTTTATATGTAAATATATATATATGTGTGTATATATATATATATATATATATATATATATATATATTCCTCATATATATACCTTTTCATTCCACTATTATTTCTTTTTTGATAATTTTCTCTTTCCTCTGTTAATACTTTATCTAGTAAGAATAATAATAATATAATAATAATCAATTCCTTTGTATACATTATATATATATATATATATATATAAATGTATAGATATGTATTTATGTATATATATGTAAAAGTGTGTATGTATGTATATGTAAAAGTGTGTATATATGTATGTATTTATATTTATAACTTAACCTTATGAACTTTCTAAACTCTGATGAAGCCCAGAGGCACACCCAAGTGCCTTAATCTTATCTACCAAATACTTCAGTTCACTGAAGGGATGGAAGTAAAGTGGGATACTATGACCTCTTGGTTGAAATAGCTGTAAGAAACTATTCTACTTTCTATGTTCTATGTTATATATTTTAATAATTATTGGTATTTTTATATAGGTAAAGCATAATATGTTATATATGTATGTATATTGTTATAATTGTTTTTTTTTTAAGAAATAAATAGACATAATATAATGTCTAAAAGTTGATGAATACCACCTCTTGATCCCCTCCATTTTCTTATTGCTGTATAAATTAAGGGTAAACAACTTTTTACCCTCACCTATTTATTACATTCAGTAGTTTAACTGCTATGCAATAAAAAAACACTTGTGTATTAATAATTGGCTATTCTACCAGCAGTACATTGGATAGATATTATCCCTTAGTTGGTTGGATTCACAACCTCTAACTCTTGGAATTATATATATATAGTTGAGAATAAATTATTTGTATATTTATATGTATAAATATTTAAATATATATGTATGCAAGCAAACACCTGTGTGTATATGAGGATGAAGTTGCATGCACACACACACACATATATATATATATAAATATACATACATGCGTGCATGTGTGTGTGTGGATATGTGTATATGTATGAGTATGTACATGCACATATGTTCATGTATGTATGTAGACATTATGAATGCAGGAGGTTTTATGTCTATGTATTGTGAGAATATTGTTGCATGTATCCTTTTTTTTTCTACCTATTAGAGTAACTTCCCTTTTATCCAATGGTATTCCATAGCGTCTATTTACAGCCGACGAGAATGCATTGTAGCTCTTTGCCCTGGCAGCCGAAACTCTGAGTACTATAATGACAGCTTACTGATTGCCCTAAACTATATGTATATATGAGAGACGGGTATGATCTTTAGTAAATCATACCTCTATATTTTAAATGTACATATCTACACCCTTTACCCTAGAATGATCCACAGAAGCATGGTGGAACAACTGTTAAACAACTGTTAAACAACTGTTAAACAGCTGTTAGAAATACTTGCAGGGACAGAGACTGGGAGGCATTTGCCCCCCCCCCCCCCCCCCACACTCACTCACTCACTCACTCACTCACTCACTCACTCACTCACTCTCTCTCTCTCTCTCTCTCTCTCTCTCTCTCTCTCTCTCTCACAGTCGACTCCACATATCTCCCTCTTGCGTTTTTTTTTTTGATACTTGCTCAATTCTCTATCAATCATCACTACCATTCACTATCTCTTCTATTCACTGCAGTATGCTACCTGTGTAACAAGTGGTGGTATTGAACTTAGATTTCAGTATCCCCTACTTTGTTGTTACTTTCTCTCTCTGTTAGATGAGAGAGGGGTGGTGGAGAAATCTGCTTCTACACTATACACTCTATTACTGCCCTTTCTCTCCCATCAGTGGTTTCATTTTTCATGCTACTAGCACTTGAGATGTTATGTCCTTAATGGGACTTAACAGAATGCCTCAACCTTAAGTTGTCTCTGTCCTGTTTGCCAATTGCTTTACAAAATGCACTGAGTGTATTTTATCATGGAAGAAGTAATAGTGAGCTTATCTTGTGCCTCTCTACCCTCATGTCATTTTGAATATTCCTTTACTCTCCCCATACCTTCTTGCAACAGCTACCCATCCACCCTTCCTGTTCTTCTCTCTCTGCTTTTTCTTCTGCTCACCTTGTATCTTCAGGTCCCACTCTGAGACCTTGCCAACTCCTTTATCTCTCTTTCCATCTCCACTCTGTTTACTCCCACCCTTTCTTATATAAATGCAATATAGCCATGTATCTCCACAGACACACACACACACACACACACACTTGTATGTATGTGCGTGTGTGTGTGTTTAAATAGTGGTGTATAACAATTTAAACAGTGGTGTATGACAATTAATAGAAAAGACAAAAAAAAAATACAGACATGGATAAACCCATTTCATCAGCTAATGTTTTATCCAGAGTCTATATGATTTTGGCACTTGGAAATAGTTGGGATCACTTGTATGGACAGCAAACAATAACAAGACTGAGAAACAAAACAGAGACAAAAGACTACAACTGAAGAAACAAGTACAAACATTTGCTGAGTATAAGTAAATAAGTATTGCCCCTCAGTGAATAACCATTTCCCCTCTGGTCATTAAACCATCAGAACCAAGTACCAAAAACAGGGATGGGGAGATTAAGTTAGACACCATGCAGAGGCTGCTTGATCTCAGGAGAGAAAAAAGGATATATAGAAATTGGCAGTGGGAAGTCATCATCATCTTCATAATCTTTTAACATCTGTTCTCCATGCTGGCATGGGTTGGTCAGCTTGACAGGAGTTGGCCAGATTGAGGGCTGTCTGGATTCCATTTATCTGTTTTGGTATGGTTTCTATGATTGGATGCCCTACCTAATGTCAACTACTTTACAGAGTGTACTGGGCATTTTTTACGTAGCACTAGCATGGACGCTTTTGTGTGGTACTAGCATGGTTGCTTTTACATGGCACTATCACCTTCTAGTCTGCAAAACTAGGATCTCTTGGCTGAGAGAGGGATGTAGAGAACATGCCTGTATGTATGGACAGCCATAATTTTACTTAGCTTGGCATATCTTCTCAAGCACAGCAAACTGCTAGAAGCCTTGGTCTCTTGTCATCTCTGTGAGGCCCGATGTCTGAAAATGCTTTCTCACCACTTCATCCTACATCTTCCTGGGTCTGCCACTTCCACATGTTCCCTCCACAATCAGAGATCAGCACATGTTGATGCAGCTGTCCTCATCCATATGCAACACATGACTATACCAGTCTTCTCTCTTGCATACTACATCTGATACTTTGTGTACCCAATTTTTCTCTCAAATCACTTACACTTTGTCATACATGCACTCTGATATTACCCATCCAGTGGAGCATGCTGGCTTCACTTTTTTTTCAAGCCTTAGCATATCATTAGTAGTCACAACCTATGTTTCACTACTCTGTAGCATAGCTGTTCACACACAGGCATCATACAATCTGCATTTCACTATGAGGGAGAGGTCCTTTGTTACCAACAAAGATAGCTCTCTGAACTTTTCCCAGCCTGTTCTTATTCTTGCAACTATTCTTTCAGAACTATTTCCTACCACATATATTTACATATGCATCTAAATGTAAACATGTATAATTACTCATACATATATCTTGAATACATATAAACATGCATATTTATACACAAACACACAATGAGATGGTGCTGGAAACATATCTGAACAGCGTACTCGTACATACATACATACACACAAAGCCTTTGACTCTGTTCCCCACTAATGGATGCTAGAAGCCCTTCAACTTGCTAAAGTTCCAGTGAGAATAATCAAAGCCATAGCTGACCTGACTTCATTGTGGGCCACCATCATGAAATTAAACACAAAGAGTGTATTATCACCGATAGAATACAGTATCGCAAAGGCATATTCCAAGGAGACAGCCTCCCTGTGATGTTGTTTATACTTTCCGTAGACCCCTTGTCATTCATGTTAAGGAAGTCTGAAGGATATATCATTGGTTCACAAGGAAACAGAAATAACAAAATTACACACTGTTTCTCTGTGGATGACTTAAAACTTTATGCAAAGAATATGCATGAGATGAAGAGCCTTGACCTAGTTACAACATTCTCAAAGGATGTAGGATTGGTGTTTGGTCAGGATAAATGTTGTTATATGGTTGTGAAAAGGGGGAAAACTATAAATCAGACAAGTAACATCCCCATCAATGATTTGACTGTTTCCCCTGTATCTGACAAGGAATTTTACAGGTATCTGGGGGTGGGTGAAAATATATCTTACAGTGGCACCTGTAACGAAACACATCACTAAAGAATATTACAGCTGAATAAAGAAAATTTGGACCTCAGAACTCTCTACATTCAGTAAAACAGTGGCCCACTTTGTGTTTATCCGAGCCATTGATGTAAAAACCTGAAAAATACTAACAAGCACACATAATTTCCATATAAACAGTGATGTAGATTGCCTCTACCTAAAGTGAAAACAAGGCAGAAGAGGCTTAACATTGAGCCAAAATACCTTTGAATGTTGCATCATATCACTTCAGCAACATCATTCAATCACCAAGTGTCAAAGTGCATCTCTTGACCAAGTTTGCATACATAAGGCTGATAGCGTCATGAGACTTGGAAGGCAGCTCCTTGAGCAACACTCTTTGTTTGATATCTGCATTCTGTAGATCAGCTTGCTCATAATATGGTATGTTGCCTTCACATAAGGGATAATTACATACATCCGAATATCAGACTGGCCATTACAGTTGCCATGTGTGTGTTTGTGTCTATGTATGCATGCATATGTGTATATGTATACATTGGCATTTATCAAACTTTGATAAATGCCAATGCATGAAACTCTCAGCCCTTGAGTCATTTTGTAACTTCTGCTAATTATTAATAAAGTGTGTGTGTGTGCATGCATATATGTATTGGGTTATCGGATATTCATTTTTTTTCCACTATGTTAATCCTTATTTTTCATAAACACTTAACATCACTCAATTATATATTCTCCCTCGTTGTTCAAAGCGTCTTGTCACTTGACTAAAAATCATCAATTGTCTTGACTTGAAGAATTCATTGAGCCATGTTTTTAGCTCCGTTTCATTTTTGAATGACTCACAAGTTATTGGAGAGTGGCCAAAAGGGAATAATATAAAGGCCTATATCAGGAGAATACAGTGGTTGTAATAGAACTTTACAACTGAACTCTTGAATAGCATTTTTTTAGTCAAATTGGCAACTTGGGTGCAAGTATTGCTGAGTTCAAGAAGCACGCAATGTTACTAGTTGGATTATTTCAGTTGGATTGTCCCATTGAGGTGCATTTGTTGGTCAGTGTAAAGCTTTACATTGACCATGTGGTTGTTTTCACAGTGGACCTGTCATTCCCAGCCCCACCAAATGCAGCTCATTGTCTTGCATGGATGCAACTCTGGCTTGATTTACAGTGTTACTTGATGGGACTCCACCATTCTTTCCTCTCTTTCATATGAGAGTATCCCATCTGCTGGGCCAATCCCCTAGTGGATTGGCATGAATTCTTTTCGATGAGCTTGTTTAATTGATCCTCATTGAACAGAATGGGTTACATGGAACACAAGGAGTCTGGGAAGTTGAATTTCCCCTCCTTGAAGCATGAAAACCATTTCTGCGTAGTTCTTTCAGTAGTAGCACTTCATATACAGCACAAATGTTTTGAGTGACTTTGGCAGCTTTCAGAAGTGACAAGAAGCAGAAAATGCTTGCTTTTTACTACTACTCAGCACTCTATAATCATATGTCTGAAAAGAGGTAAAATTTATTCAAATTTCAAAAATTATAGAACTTGTAAGGGAAAAGTATAGCTAAAAAAAATCTATACAATACTAAAATAAAAATATTTTTCATGTTAATTTGATCTAACATTGGAAAGAAATGAACAGATTTATCTAACAACCCAGTATATGTATGTATACATGCATATATATATATATATATATATATATATATATATATATATATACACACACACACACACATATATATACACAGACATACATACATATATACACCCACACATACATACACATTATATATATAAACACACTCACACATACATACATACATATATATATATATATATATATGCATACATACATACGTATAGTAGAATAATAAAAAAAGAAAAGTTCTTGGTACAATATCATACATTTGAAAAAATGAGTAGAGCTGGCTTTTTTGTGATAATTTTTTTTTTAGTAATAATGTTTACAGTGAGTGACTCTGGTATGAGTTTCAAGCTTCAAATAGCTGTTTTCAAACTGAAAAGTGTGTTTTACTCGTTGCTTAAATAGTAAGAAGTTTTTCTTACAAGTATACACACAAAAAAAAATGTATGTATACGTCCAAAATCTTAATTTACTGTGCCATGTGCCCTGAATGCAAAGAATACTGCATTGGTGAAATGGGCATTAGACTATGAGGGAGTAAGAGTAATAAACAACAAATCCATGACCCCTCAATTAGAAACACAACTTGCAGTGAACACTTTAAAAAATGTGGGAAAAGAAAATTCAAAATATTCCCTTTCTTCGAACTATGGACTGAAAATGAACATTTTCATAAGGCCAAGGAAGAATACATTATTTGAAAATACCAACCAAAACTGAACAAAAAAATAATGCCAAAACCACCAGAACTACTATCCCAACAATCCACAGAAAGACACCAACCAAACACTGCCTGAATATTGAAAACTACATATCATTATATACACTTTTATGTACTATTTTATGCAACCAAAAGTTATATGCAGGTGTTTTTTCTCTCTTTTCTTCCCTCTCCCTCTTTCTCTCTCTCTCTCTCTCTCTCTCTCTGTATATGTATGTATGGTGTACAAGAGAGACAACTGCGTTGGTATGGTCATGTACTGGATATGGATGAGGAGAGCTGTGTGAAGAAGTGGTAGGAACCCATGGAAGAGGGAGACCCAAGAAGACATGGGTAGAGGTGGTGAAGCACGACCTTTGAACGTTGGGCCTCATAGAGGGAATGACAAGAGACCGAGACCTTTGGAGATATGCTGTGATTGAGAAGACCAAGCAAGTATAGTGAGATCACAGGCATAACCTATACCAGTGTCGCATAACCGGCCCATTTGAAAGTACCCTGGACTCATCGTCTGATACACTGTGCTTGAGAAGACCTATTGAGTCAAGTAATATCAAATCAAGATCAAAATCAAAATGGAAATTGTAGTTGTGGCCCATGCCAGTGCCACCTGACTGGCATCTGTGCTGGTGGCACGTAATAAGCACCATTCAAGCATGGGTTGATGCCAGTGCCACCTGACTGGCTCCTGTGCCAGTGGAATGTAAAAAGCACCCATTGTACTCTCAGAGTGGTTGGCATTAGGAAGGGCATCCAGCTGTAGAAACCTTGCCAGATCAGATTGGAGCCTGGTGCAGCCTCCTGGCTTGCCAGTCACCAGTCAAACCATCCAACCCATGCCAGTATGGAAAATGGACGTTAAATGATGATGATGTGTATATAGATGAATGTGTGTGTGTGTATGGATGTACACCCTCTTATGTTTGTGTTGGGGGGGGGGCGTATGTGTGTGTGTGTATATATGTGTGTATGAGCATGTTAGTACAGTTATGTATGTGTGTATGTATATGCATATATTTGTATATATGTATATGTACAGATGTGTGTGTGTGTGTATGTGTTTATGCATATATGTGTGTACATGCAGAGGTATAAGGGTTAAAAGGTGTGTACGTATATTAGTATATGTATGTGTCTGTGTACACCATACCATGTGTGAGAACTGAATAGGTAGCCTCAAATCAGTAGGCACCCCACCAGTCATCAATACTGACCACTCCAAAATATTCCATTTCTTTATTAACTTTCCTTTCCCCTCCATTCTCAATTACTAGCAGTCTTATCTTTATTTCATTTACTTATTTTTTCTCTTCTTATACACACATGCTTATATATATATATATACTGTTAATACTTCATTTAGAGAATTAACATTGCTTGTTTTCACCTTTTCGATATCAGTGAAGAATTTCACTGGAAAAGTAGATATAAGATTGCCAGGTTTTTGTCTCTCTCACCAAGGTCAGCAGCTATCGAACGCCGACGAAGGGAAATAACCCTGAAATCCGGATCCGTTCGTGCTGCAGATCGTGGTGAGAGGGATAACTTCCCTTGGCAAACAGGACACAGTCGTGTGTCGATAATCCAGCTGGAGGAGATGTCCTCCTGGGGCTAAAAGCAACAGTAACATCCACCCCTAGGGGTCAGCCACACTTACGTGGCAATATACTACACTTTATCGTGCAGTTACTGTTAATACTTCATTTAGAGAATTAACATTGCTTGTTTTCACCTTTTCGATATCAGTGAAGAATTTCACTGGAAAAGTAGATATAAGATTGCCAGGTTTTTGTCTCTCTCACCAAGGTCAGCAGCTATCGAACGCCGACGAAGGGAAATAACCCTGAAATCCGGATCCGTTCGTGCTGCAGATCGTGGTGAGAGGGATAACTTCCCTTGGCAAACAGGACACAGTCGTGTGTCGATAAGCCAGCTGGAGGAGATGTCCTCCTGGGGCTAAAAGCAACAGTAACATCCACCCCTAGGGGTCAGCCACACTTAAGTGGCAATATACTACACTTTATCATGCAGTTACTGTTAATACTTCATTTAGAGAATTAACATTGCTATATATATATATTATTTCCCTTTTTGTGTATATTTTTTGAGTGTATACTTGTAAGAAAAGATTTTAAGCAAGTAAAACACATTTTTCAGTTTGAAAACGGCTATTTGAAGCTTGAAACTCATACCAGTGTCACTCACTGTAGACATTGTTATTAAAATAAAAATTATCCAAAAAAAAAGCCATCTCTACTCATCTTTTCATATATATATATATATATATATTATATATATGGGTGTGGTTGTATAGGTGTGCATTTATGTGTGTGTGTGTATGTATATATATATCTATGTAATCATCTTGTAATTTTGCTTTTCTCATTTTACTTTACCTTTATTTTACTTAAATGATTTTTATTTTATCTTATTTATCCTATCTTCATTGTATTTTTCCTCATCTCTATTCTGTTTGCTTTTATTTATATTCTTTGTTATTCTACTAATATTTTTGGGGCATGCATATATACAGGTATATGTATTTATGGACTAATCTATGTGTGAGTCAGGCTTACCTCCCTACCTTTTTTGGTGCCAAATCACTGGAAATACACTCGTGGTCAAATACTTAACAAATGCCATAGCTATTTAACCTTTTCTCATTCTCCTTCTGGGATTCTTTAACTTTATATCTGGTGCCTCATTGTCTTTCCATTCTTTTTCGTTTTTGTTTGTTCTTATATCTGTTTTTTATACTTTTTTCACCTTTTATTCTTATTTTACTTTTCTCCCCTATAGTTTGCATTTCCTTTTAATCATGTATTTATTTATTTACCTGTTTGCTTATTTTCTTGGTTTTCTTTCACCCTCTTCTGATATGTTTCTACCTTCTCTCTTTCCCTTATATACATACCTTCTCCCACTGTATCTCCTTTTTCTTCCCTCTTCAATTCCATACTTTTTCTCTACCTTCCTTCCTTCCTTACTTCCTCTCTACTTAAGGCAGGTTCTCTGGAGACCATCCTGAGAACTGCTAATGAATGCAGCAAAAATGTCGTTTACCATTCATATTTTGAAATATTTAACTGAGAATCCTCCCACACCCACTGTTGTATTATGTCAATGCAAATAGTTAGAATTTTTTTTGAATGACTTTTGTCAGTGTTATTTTTTCCTTTTGACATTTGATAGCCATTACTTTTAGCTTACTTTAGAAGCAAATTGCTCATAGTTTTGTTTACAGCCTTTAGTTCAGTGTCAATTTTAACATGGAGTGCAAAAATGAACATTTTTGCTATATTTTGCTTTTTTATTTCCATAAAGGCAAGAAAGCTGTTGAGGCTCACAAAGAGATATGTGAAATTCATGGAGTTTATTGTTTAAAAGAATGCACATGTCAGAAATGGTTTAAAAAATTCCGTTCTGAAGATTTTTCACTCAAAGATAACCAACTTTCTGGTCAACCAACTGAAGTTGATGGTGACCGAATCAAAGCCATAATTGAATCTGATTGTTATATTAACTGTGCAAGAGATTGCAGAGAAGTTAAATGCATCACATACAACAATTGAAAATCACTTAAAATGTCTTGGACTTGTTAAGAATCTTGATATTTGGGTTCCACATACATTGAAAGAGATTTACTTTACACAACGAATCAATATTTGTGATATGCATCTCAAACGTAATGAAATCGACCTTTTTTTGAAAGGAATCATCACTGGTCATGGAAAACGGATTGTCTACAATAACATCAATCCAAAACTATCATGGTCCAAGCATAATAAACCAGTACAAACCATATGGAAAGCTAAATTGCATCAAAAAAAGGTCATGCTGTCAATTTGGTGAGATTACAAAGGTGTTGTGTATTTTGAGCTGCTTCCAAGGAACCAAATGATCAATTCAGATGTTTACTGTCAACAACTAATGAAACTGGAAGAAGCAATCAAAGAAAAACAGCCAGAATTAGCAAATCATAAAGGAATGGTGTTCCAACATGACAACGCTAGACCACACACCTTTTTGCTAACTTGTGAAAAATTATTGGAGCTTAGTTAGGAAGTGATGTCACATCCACCATTTAGCCCTGACCTTGCACCATCAGATTACCATTTATTTCGAAGTTTGCAAAATTCTTTGAATAGTAAAACTTTCAATTATGATGATGACCTGAAATCACACTTGCTTCAGTTTTTGGCTGATAAGTACCAGAGGTTCTATGAGTGCAGAATCATGAAGTTGCCAGAAAGATGGCAAAAGGTCATCAAACAAAATGGGAAATATATATAATTGATTAAAGTTCTTTCTTTGTATAAAAAAATTACTTTTATTTCACACTAAAAAAACAGAAATTTCTTGCCAACCCAATATATACATATATCAGTGGTGACTCCGGCACTCGGGCTATTCGGGCTTTGCCCAAGTATAAATTTAGTAAGGTGAACGTGTATTTGCAAGCTGATTTAATTTCTGCCAACACTGACTTCAAGTATATCATTGCAGCCAATAACTCTGGCTCCTTTTATTAAGCCTGGTCGGAGTTCGTTTATTTTCGTTCAGCGTCTGGTAGTCATCTTAGGGGTGTCCTGTGTCAAAAAATATCAGACATTCTCTCTACATTGTTCACACGTGCCTGTCTTGGGCTGAGAAGATACAGACTGAGTTGCTATCTACAATCATAAAACTTTAAAAAAGTAATTCAAATTCAATGTTTTCTTGAAACAATAAATTTCTATAGAGATTAGGATTTAAATTCCAATCTATGAAAAGTTTCCATTGTACAATATTCTTAAAGGAATGAAAAATTATCCAGCAACTCTGGCTAATACGAATAAGCCTGGTAGGTGTAAAAGATTAACCAACATTTCTTGTCAAAAGTACAGGCATCAGTCAAATCGCTGATATTTGTTGTGCACTTCGCTGTCATTATTTGATTGCTGATATTCTGTGCATCTGTGTGTAAAGATCAGTTGTGTTTTGCAGGGTTGCTTTATTTTTACCCTTAACTTAGAAATAGAGAAAGATGTAGTGCTAGATATAAAAAAATAAGCCATTTGGGGCTAGAAATATTGGGGGAAAATGTGAAATTCTTCAAACAGGCATGTGTCTTATGCGAAATCTGTGATGAGCCCAAGTGACACTGATGCTAGTCGCCTCTGATATATATATATATATATATATATATATATATATATATATATATATATATATATGATGTGCAATTGTGTATTGCTTACTATTTGAATTTAAAAACAATGCACACACCTTATTTTTAAAACAGCTTCTGAGTAAGATGAGCAATTCAGTTTTTGAAAGTAAAAAGATGCAACGCACTTTTGTATTCCTGACACAATCCAGAACAAAGCATGAAAATGATGTAGATCAACTGATGTGAACAGTTGTTGTTTTTATTTTTCCTTTGTATTTAAAATTTTTTTTTTTCGTTTTGTTTATTTATTTTTGTCCCTTGGCTCCTACTCTCTTTTGTGTAGTGTGGTGATTCGCCTCATGTCAAGAGGGACATGAGACACTGGTCTCCCTTTGCTGTGCCACTGACATTACCCCAGCCAAATAGTTTCTGCCTCATTTAGATTAATTGTCCTGAGTTTGGAAACTATTGCCCTTGGCAATCAATCATTAGAAAGCAGAATCTGGTACAACTAGGCACTTGCACATTGATCTGCATTCATCGATTTATCAACATTCAATCAGCTTCCTATATCTTGAAAATGGCTATTTAACCAGAGCTATCAAAAATGACTTAAAAGTAGCAAAACAACACATTAAGATATTAACATGTGATTATATTTATTGTATGATTGGTAAACTTCAGACTAATTGATCATTTTAAATAACATCTTGAAACATCTTAATGGAAAATATATTCAGGCTCCCCCTAAACTTTCTGCATGATGACTAATGGCATCATCTTATGCAACAGGTCTTGTAATATCTATTAATACAAACCATACAAAGTTTCTTCTGATTTTGTTGCTTTACTTTAATATTAGTATATATGAAAAGTAAAAATTAACTTTCCAGCTTATAAACCTCTTGACTTAAACAAGAAACTTTGATATAACATTTTTATTCATGTCTCTCAATGTCCTCTTTGCATTTCATAGATTCCTTTCCTCTCTCTATACATGACAATAATCAAACTTATATGTTGTTTGTAACAAGTTTTTAATTACCTTAATTTGACTTTTATTTCATACACTCCTTACAATAATTTAATTTAGCAATATACCTTCCCATTGTTATTATTTAACAAATCTCTTTTTATTTTTAGCTGATTTTCCCTTGTATTTAACTCCCCACCCCTCATTACAGTGCATTTAATTTGAAACTCTGCTACAGTTTATTTATTCAAGTATTACAAATAAGACAGGTAGCAAGTTATTAAGAATAAATACTCCTTGAAATGAAAATGCTGAATTTTCAAAGGATATTTTAAATATTTTTTATTTGAGCATTATAGCTAATACAGTACAGTAATGCAGTGTTTCTTACCGTGGTTGCTACTTTAGATAATATATAATAAAGTAATGCTGATAAACCATTCAGTACACCTGTTTAAGTTATGTTGTGACACCATGAATGTGATGACCACTTCAGAAATTTAAGCATTAAGAACTGAATGTATTAGAGTGATTGATTGTTGACATACTAAAACAATAATCATGAACAGTAATAGACATGCATTTTATTCACATGTATTCATTCAGAAAATGATAATTGTTGCTTGAAAATTCTATGACTTGCTTAAAATTTTTGTTTGGAGAGAACCATTGTCAAATATTTTCCTTTTCTAGGGTTAAACTTCTATGAACACTAGTTTTCACTCTCTTCTTTCAAATTATGCATTTCTTTTACAGAATTATTGAAAGAAAACTTTAATTGATGTATGTTTATATATCAATATTGTAATAATATATCAGCATTTCTAAACCAGTATTTATATCTCAGTATTCTAATAATTCAAGTTATTAAACAGTGTAGTGAGTAATAAAAGGTAAAAGTGAATTGAAACTGACATGTATTGAACAGATGTATGATGAGTGACAGTAGACAATCTGTAAAAAACAGGAAAACAGTATAATCTATTTGAAGTTCATTTTGATAATGCATTGAGCATAAGAAAAATTAAGTCAGAGATCAGAAAGATCAGATTAGCTCTTCTACCTAATGCATAATTTGGTACAGATACTGTTTATAATCAAAGCAGTGGGCCAGCAAGACAAGAACTGAGCTACTGCTAACTTGAGATGTAGGATTAAGTGGAACAGGACTGCTAAAATGAAGGAAGCAATTTCAACTAAATAATCAACCCTCTACCCTTTACATCTCTTGTCTCACCACTTCAAGCTGTTTACAAAGGTCATTGTCACCAGACTATTGAAACAGCTTGATGACCAGCAGCCAAGGGAGCAAGCAGGTTTTACTGTTCACTCTGACACAGCTTATAGAACAAGTGAAACAATACCAGCTGCCTCTGTGTATTACTTTCATCAACTACAAAAAGGCTTTTGATAGCATTGAGATGGAGATGCAAGGAGTCAAAGCACATTACACCAAACTGCTCTGAAATGTGAACCACTGATATAGCTCTATTATCACCACTGGTAAGAATTCCTATTGAGAAGGACATCAAATCAGGAAATACCTTTCCCTTAACCCTTTCGATACTCACCCGGCTGTAGCTGGCCGAAAAATGTTTTGGTTCATAAGACCAACCTGGCCATAGCCGGCCGAGAGTACCCATTGTTATTTAAATGTATATTTGAACCCAAATCTCGTTAGTACATTCGTTAAAACACCTGATTTCACTTTGCAAACAGTTGAGTTATTGTATCCGACATTGTTTGGCATGATATTTGAACTCAGTGAATTTTGGAAGATTTTTTTCCGCATTTTTTGCTGCGTTAATTTTTTTCAACTTTGAAGATGGAGAGGAGTTTCATGCTATCAAGCAGTGATTCCAAATTTGAAGGCTTTTCAACAGAAGATATGGAGATATCGAAAAAAAGAATGAATGAGCTACAAAAGCACCTGGTGAACGATAATGAATCGGATATTTCTGTATCCGAAAGTGAAAGCAGCGACAGCGAGGATGATTTTACACCAGAATGGAGTAAAGATTTAAAAAATATTTTTATTAACAATTTTTCTGAGGAGACAGGGTCTACCCATAGTCTTTCTCAGGAAGCGAAACCTTTAGACTTCTTTTTCTTATTTTTTCCAGCATGCTTGTTTGAAATGATTACTGCGGAAACAAACCATTACGCAGAATGTAAACAAGCCGGAAAAAACAGATAGCTTGTGGTTTCCTGCAACCGTAGATGAAATACTGGCATTTTTTGCCATAAATATTATTATGGGTATTAGACAGTTACCCAGAATAACAAATTACTGGAGCAATCAGGAATCTTTTGGCGATGAATATGTTTCCAGTATTATGGCGCGAGTACGATTTGTGAAGCTGAACCAATATTTACATGTGAGTGACACTAGCAGTACCCCAGTACGTGGAAAACTTTGAGACAAAAATTATGCAATAGAATTGATTAAGAACCCTTTCTTTATGTTCCAAATATCACATCAATATGTTGATAAATAAAAAAGTTACAGGTGTTTAATGAGACTAGTCTAAATTCATGATTATTTTAGAATTTAATTGAAACTCATGAGGGGTGTATTTTGGTCAGAAATATAGTAACAAAAGGGTTAAAACTCTTTGCCACATGTCTAGAAATGGTCAAGACATTGGCTGTAGAGGAGACATGAACATCAATGGTGAACTATTAACATGCCTCTGATTTGCAGTTGACGTTATACTTATTGCCAAAACCACAGATCAGCTGCAGACCATGCTGACAGAGCTGGGCACCTATAGCTCAGTAGTAGGCCTTAAAATGAACTGCATAAAAAGAAAATATATGCAGTCTGAAAATGTAGACCATGCTAAATAAAGATAAGATGTGATAAAATCAAGGAGATGAAGGAGTACATTTGCTTGGAGCACAGTAAATGTGCATCAAAAAATGGAAGCTCAGATCTTGAGAATAAGGGCAAGATGAATAGGTTTTACCTTGTTAAAAGATATGCTGGAAGTTGGACAAGATCCTACATACCATTCTCTCTACTAGTACTGTGCTACCTGGGCTATTATGAAGAGGGAAGAACATCAATTGGCTAAGCATAAAAGGTCATAGAAAGATCCATGCTAGGAATATCACTGCAAGTATATATCTAAGATGAGGGTATTTGAGAATGAAGCAAAGTGAACAACGTGATCACAATACCAAAAGCACAAGTCCTGCGGATCCAGATATGTCGCAAGGTTCACAAGCATTAAGTAGATCCATACAGTTGCTGAGTGGTATCCAAAGTACTGGAAAAGGCCATTGGCCGGCATCCATGAGGATAAAACAATTTGGGCCAAGATAGAAAAGAATGCCGCAACCAAGAAAGAATTGGAAATGCACTGTGATCAACAGTGTATAAATAGCATCCATCTTTTATATATCAGCAAGAGAGAGATAAATGACAGGTTTTTTTATGCAATTTCTTGACATACACACAAAAAAAAAAAAGATGCACTAGTAGTTTCTCTTCAATTTTATCATTTTTCTTTGAAGCTGTCTTTAATATAACACTTACTACATATTGTAGATAACATTAGCCTGCCAACTTAGATTTTACTACAAAAGATTTATTTAATCAGTCCATTTTTTTAAAATAGATATTTTTTATTTATTGAAGGTTTTATGTATATTTTGTATGAATCTTCCGAGAATATGACTTCATTCATGTAAATTTTTACCTCCGTTATAAGACATCTAGCCGTTATAGGTGCTAAATTAAGACAATTGGATACATAATCTGACTACAATACAGTATAAAGATTTTGACAGTCCTATTTTGTGGCCTACAGGATGACATATAAAAGGAAGGAATCCCTGAGGACTGATGTTTTGAGAAGAAAAGATGGGCATTGTACACTGAGTGATGAAGGGAAGAGAAAAGAGTGAGTTAAAAGTGCCTGAGTAGGAGTGGCATAAGATCATCTAGCTCCAAGGGACAGAGGCCATTGTAAGTAGTAGTAGAAAAAGCAGAAGGGAGACAGGTTGCCTGTGGGCTAGAGGTTAGTGTGTTTGTGAGTGACTTCATGCCACTTAATCAACTGTGGATGCAGTCAAGGATGCTTGTTTGGATTGGAAGAAACATTCCTGAAGTACTCCATTATGTATCTCACCTGAGCTTTGTAAAGGGTTATTTGATGGAGGTTGAAGGATTTTCTGGTCTTGAAGAGAAAGATCAATTTTGAAATGTAATCTGTTTGTCAAGAGAGATTCTCAATAATGATGAGGTCTAGCATTTGAAACGATTTTAAGAGTTTGAGTTGTGTGCTACTTATGTTTAAGGAGGCTCATGGTACACTAGTATTTTCTTGATGTGTGTAGTGATTTTTTTTTCTTTGCATGTTGAAGCAGGCAAAATTAGCATGACCTAATTGGAGAACTCTTGCTAATAGTAAAGAATTTCACTGGCAAAGAAAAAATGAAGTATTAAGCAAATTCATAACTGTTGTGCTGGTATTATGGAGCTTACTATTCACTTCTGCTTAACTAGATTTTTAGCTCTCCTAACTGGGCCATTCTTTAGTAAACTCTGTATGTCATCTTAAAATATTAACTAGATTTGTAAAAAAATAGTAATAAAGCAGAAGCTGAAATTTTTGAAACAATCCAACTAATGTTATTGTGGAATTTGAAGCAACATATCAATAATAAAAAAATAAAAACTGAATAGAACGATATATTTTGAATCTTGATCGTCCAAAGAACACAACAGAATTCAATTACATAATTTGAAAAATTTGATTCACATTAAACATCTATACTTAAGAGTCAGACAAAAGTTCTAGTATTTGACATTGCTCTAGCAATACAGATCTAAAATTTTGCCTCAAATTTAGTATACTTTCCTTTATGACAATGAAAATAATACTTCACCGGATACTTTTTACAGTGTTAGCACTTACATATGTTTCCTCATTTCTTTTAACAGATAGCTTGTATAGGTATTAAATTAGGTGACTTATCAAATTGACTTCTCCTAAAGTGTCATGTTGCTGAATTTCTTTTTCTACCAGGATACTGACATCTCTAAATATATTTAGATTCATAATATGTGAAATTTTCTTTGTGTTCGGTTATATTTATCCAAAGGATCAACAGTTTTACTTTTCTATACTAACTTTAATCAGTTGTGATAAAATTGAAGGTAGTCATAACTAAATTATTTAATAGTCAAAACTAAAGTATAAGGGAGAATAAAAAAGTTATTTTCTACCATTCTGGGTAGTATTCTATAAAATTATCAATTACTTTGAAGGGTTTTAATATCAAATATCCATGACAAAATATATTTTTCAGAGTGAGATTTCAAAATATACCTCAAATTAAGTTAAATTAAAATTAGGTCCCTTAATCATTTTCATTACTACTAATACTACTTTTAATATCAATAGTTGTATAGTAGTATTCATTGCATTGTTGTGAGACTGCAACTAATTTTTATAATCAGCAATATTAATCTTGATCAATGAAGGGTGGTATAACTATATGTTACCTAAAAATACTCTTATTCAACAACTATCATATATTAAACAAATTTAATGTTTCATCTAATTTTTATTTTGTTGATTCACATTTTATCATCAGCTTGTTATAAATTACTCAATTTTTCTTTTCAGTGGATCTTCCGTATCTGAAGGTACCACTTCACACAGTCATCAAACTAACACCAGTGGCATATGGTTGTAGAGTTGAATTTTGTCCATTAAATATCAAGGCTGTGGACACTCACCGGGACAAACCTACAGTAAGTTTTTTTTCCCCTTTTAAATTTGGTGATGGTATGTCTTTATAACTGTGAAATTATTAAAGTTGGGTTTGTTTGAAAACTTTAACTCTTGATTTTCTAATTGAATTAATTTGTATTACTAATTAATGGAAATGATTAATATCTCTGTAAATAATTTTATTAACCAGTAAAGGAAATAAATTGCATTTTATCTTAATTCAGCTGAATCTTAGTTATTTTGATTTGAGCTAAGCATGTCAAATTTTACTTTGAATAAAGATAATCAATTTTGCATGAATTTAAAGAGATGAATATTTGAAGAAACGTTTTGTAATCATTTCTAAATTCTGCTACCATTTCTTTTACTTTTTTTTCTTTAAGATTGTTACATTGTTTTCATTTGTAAAGACTGGTTTAGTTTATTCTGTGGTTTTAAAACTATAGTTAATCATTATTTAAAAATGTGTTTATACCAATGCAGCTTAACAGCATGTTCAACTTAAATTT
The DNA here is from genome assembly GCF_046866305.1 of Octopus bimaculoides. NCBI lineage: Eukaryota > Metazoa > Mollusca > Cephalopoda > Octopoda > Octopodidae > Octopus > Octopus bimaculoides. The sequence continues at coordinate 91,687,182 of NC_142931.1, read as the reverse complement.
ATATCAACATTTTTAATCATTCTTGTTAACATGTATATATTGTTGTTCATTCATTTCTGTACCTGTTATATTCCTATGCATTTTTCGTACACATGATATTGGGCTACTGATCTGTTGGCTACAATGTCGATATAGATATATTAGGCTTTCGTTTCATTATTCCAGTTAATGTAACTACTCTTTATAGTTCATATTGAGAAAAAATCATCCAGTTGTAAAACAATATATGTTAATATCATATTATACATAATCCAGTACTAAAATAGAAAGCTGTTAAAAAGTGTATAAAGAATCCAACATTATGATTATTTGTCCTGGGACACAGATTTGTATCAAATAGATTTTGCAATAAATTTTGCTACTTAGAATAGTAAAGTTCAGTGTGAATGACATGCTTTTCAGTTTGAAGCATCAATAGATGTATAGTTACAGGATCTTCAACTATCTTAGCATCTGAGATTTACATGAAAACATTTACAATCTTTGAATACATTTCCCACTGTCAAGGTTTTGCTGTCCTATCTAACTTTAAAAGCAGTTTTTTTTATTGTTTTTTTTTATGGCCACATCAGAAGAGGAAGAGCAGTGTTGGTATTGTTATTCAAAGTCTGCAAGATTGTATGAGGAAAGGGAGGAAGTTATTTTTCATATTGAAAACCTGGCTCAAATGCTGGTAACAAAATAAACTCCTGCAAAAGCACACAAAGTTAGGGTACTTGTGCTAGACTAGGCAATAAATTAAGTCTGCTACTCTAGAATAGTTACAGTGACAAGAATCCACACTCCCATTTACCTGTTTTCACTCCCAAAACTTGGATCAATTCAAGGCTGTGGCTGAAGATACTTGTCCAGAGTGCTTTGCAGTAGGATCAAACTCATAGCTGTGAGGCAAAATTCTTGGCTATACAGCCATACCTGAACCCACATCATCTGACAGAAATGAGATACTTCCTAACCATGTATTTCCTCATGTAACCTCACTTAAAACATGCAACTGTCTCATTCCACCCCATCATATCCAACTTATCCTGAAATTTTATGGTTTTCACTCAACTGAGTAATGAAACTGAGCAGTAACTGCATTAATATCATCCAGTTAGTCTTATAAACCTAGTCTGAGTGGGCTTCAAAAAAACAAAAAAAAAACACTGTATTTCTTCACACTACTGACAAAAGAAAATCTATATTGTGTTTACCAAATTTGAAGCCCTTTTGAATGTCTTTTCCTTTCTGATGACATCTCTTGTTTTCAAATAGTATTTCTATTAAGTGTTGTGCAATCAATCAAGTTCAGTTATATCCCAAACACTCAACCATCAGGTCCACTCATGATCATCTAAGTGAAACATGAGATTAAAGTAAAAAAATTCTCACACATGACTTGGAGCTTGTGTTCAGACAGCTTACACCTCTCATTTTTCCTCTTATACTTTAGTAACAAATATGACAAGACAACTTGTAATGATTTAAACTGAAATGTGTATTGACAGGGAAAAGATGACTGCAAACCAAAAGAAACAGTTTTATCATGTGACAGTCCAGTTTCAGCTGAAACTTCTGCAATCAATAGCTGCTTCAAATAGTGCATGTGTGTAAAGTTGTTGGATCAAATTTGAATGCAATGAACTGTTTGTTATGAGTATGAATGTTACAGAAGTTTGCATGCATATGTTCTTCATCCAGTTGCAACTTGAACCTTTGTCAGTGAAATAAACCATTTGTGTTTACTGTGGACACTGGTACTGGAGAATGTATATTATACTAGGTTTTCAATTGATTTTTACATCACTAATCTACTGTTTCAACAATTTTTAAAGTTTCTCTTTCTCACTCTCCTTCTTCTCACTATATATGTAAAGCTGTGTGTAGATGTATAAGTTCAGTAGCATACAAAACCCATAATTTTTGTTTTTTACATACCAGAACTAGAGAAGTTTCAGGTATGGAAGCAAAGTCTAGAACTGAAGGGCTTTAGAGTTAACTGAACAAAAACTAAAGTCTTAGTAAATAGGAAGGCAGACAGATCACAAATCCTTCCAGACAGATGTCCTTACTCAATCTATAGAAAAATCATAGGTAGAAACTCCATAAAATGTATCTATTGACACATAAGAGGTGCAGCAATATCATAGGTAGATTAACAAGCAAAATAGCTTTTGTGTGTAGAAGATGCATAGGTATAATAAACACTGAAAATGTTCAGAAAATAGACTCCATCAACTGCCAGATGGGTAAGCTAGAGGTAGTAGATAGCTTCTGTTATCTAGGTGACCAAGTTAGTAGCAGAGGTGGATGCTCTGAGAACATGGCTGTGAGAATAAGAATAGGCTAGACAAAGTTCAGAGAGCTCCTACTTCTACTGGCAACAAAGGCCTCTCCCTTAGAGTGAAAGGCAGATTGTATGATGGCTGTGAAACATGCATAGGCTTGAAAGAAATGAAGCCAGTATGCTTCACTGGATGTGCAACGTCAGTGTGCATGTATGACAGAGTGTAAGCATCTTGAGAGAAAAGTTGGGCATAAGAGGTATCAAATGTGGTGTGCAAGAGAGACAGCTGCACTGGTATGGTCATGTGATGCGTATGGATGAACACAGCTGTCTAAAGAAGTACCAGTCTCTAACTGTGGAGGGAACCTGTGATAGATGTAAACCCAGAAAGACATGGGACGAGGTGGTGAAACATGATCCTTGAACTTTGAGCTTCATGGAGGCAATGACTAGTAACAGATCTTTAGCGATATGCTGTGCTTGAGAAGACCTGTCAAGCCAAGTGAAATTGTAGTCATGACTGATGTTGGTGTCACCTAACTGGCACATAAAATGCACCTTTCAAGCACTGGGCCTCATGGAAGCAAGGTGGCCAATGCCAGTGACACGTGAAAAGCACCTTACAAGTGTTTGACCTCATGGAGGCAATGACAAATGACCAAGACCTTTGGCATTGTGCTGTACTTGAGAAGAACCATCAAGTCAAGCAAAATCACAGTTGTGGTAGGTACTGATGTCACACAAATGGCATCCTTGCCAGTGGCACATAAACCCAGCCGTAGAAACTGTTGTGGCAAATGCCCCCAGGTGATAAGTGGGCTGGTCCACTACTAATAAATAGTGAACTGACACAGTCAGTATGGTTGGTCGGCGAAGGTATACCATTCAGACCAGTCTTGTAGAGACGACAAAATACGTTGTCATCATGGGACATGTCAGTGGTGATGAGGGTTTGGACAATATTGCCACTGGGACATATCAGTGGCAACAAGGATTCGTAGCTCACACAGTGAAAATGGTTTTGAGCAAAAAAAATCGCAGTGAAAAATGTTAGAAATTCCAAAGTAGGATTTGAACTAACACAGAACTGCACACAGTGAAAAGTAATATACACACAGTGAAAAATATATAAGTGCTGTTGAAGCAAGATTTTGAAGGAAGGAAAAAAAAATGTCTGATAAAACTGGAACTCTAACACAGAACTGAACTACACACAGTGAAATAATAAGTCTGTTTGAAGGATTTATAAGTCTGGTCGCTATATGTAGTAGCGCTACCAGTAATAATGTGGGACTTGGTACTACCTGCGGGCATTTTGAAAGAAAAAAAAACTAGATATCATCTGATGAAATTGAAAATGAACCAGTTGCTAAGAAAGTTAAAATGGACAAAAAAAAAACGCAAGTCATTTTGTGATTGAGGATACTAAACAAGTCCTTGAAAAGACTCCAGATGAAATACTGATGGAAGTAACTAGTGAAGAACACATTGTAGAAAATTCTGAAATAAGAGAATCTGAGCCATCTGTTATAAGAAAAGACCCTTCTACTGAAAATGCTTTGTTGAGGAATCATTCTAATGCAAACACTTTAAAAGATAATGAAGGTTTGCAGGTAACCGATTCAGTTTCTGCCAAAAGATGTGTGATGAATAGAAAAGTTGTAGAAATCAAATATATATGCTGTGAAGAAATAATAAATATAATTCTGTATGGAACAAGAAAAAATCTAAATAAAAGAAAACTAATAAGTCCGTGTGAAGGATTTGTATGAAAGTGAAATACAACATCGACTTGAAGAAATAGCAGGACTGGAGCTTATTTGAAAGAAAAATAATTGTGTATGGAAGAAAAAGAAATAGTAATGAAAATAAAAAGAAGAAAATGTGTCAGTCCACTAATAAATAGTGGACTGACACAGTCAGTATGGTTGGTTGGCAAAGGTACGCCATTCAGACCACTCCCATGATGACGACGAAATACGTCGTCATCATGGGACATATCAGAAACCATGCCAAATCAGACTGGAGTCTGGCACAGCCTTCCAGCTTGCCAGCCCTAGTCAAACCATCCAACCCATGCCAGCATGGACAACAGACGTTAAATGATGATGTATATACATGCTATCTACCTCCTTATGTCCTAAAGTGTATGCACATATGCATTATGTACATGCATAAAAACACAGTTTTTTTCTCAGCATTTGATATGTCATTCCCTGTGGTGTTTAGCTTTATGGTGTTTATGTCTCTAAAAGCACCAGACCTAGTCACAGAGCTATTCCCATCAGTTGCTGAAAGCAAGACATATATAATTATTTCCTTGGAGTAATCTTTACTTCTGTCATTTAATATGAGGGTTTCAACTCGAGCATTGCAGTTTGTTATTTATACAATATATCTACTACTTAGAGCTGTAAATCATTTATACAGTTGAACTGTAAGTATCTCTGTCATAAATGCCATGATTCTGATGACAGGATATAACCCACACTTTGGTCGCTCAATACACTATCTACTCAGCCATCAACAATTTTCCAAATTATAAGTATTGTTTATTTATGTTGCTGGTAGACTTAATTTGCCAGCCAATTTAACATCACCATCTTACCTTATGTATTTTTAATGTAGTCCAGTTTATTACAAGCTTTCAGGGTAAGTCTCCATTCTGAAAAAAACCTCTTCCCATTAATCTTGGAGTCTCTGAAGTGCATGAAGAATACTGCCTTTCTTCCTCTGACTGAGCTATAAATATGGTAAATTTTAGTTACTTTGGAAAGTAGTTTAAACAGAAAATTATTCTTATTAAAGCTCATTGGTTCCAGTTCGTTAAGTTAGTTGAAACCATAATGATAATTTTTTAAGTACATGCATTTGTGCATGTCCACATTTAACATAAAATGTATCTCTACTAGTATAGCAGTGTATATCAGATAGAATATTTAAAAATACATAGTTTTCCTCCCTAGTAGTCATACTTTTACAAGGGAAGCAATCATTTTTTCTTAATATTTGGCAGGATTAGAAATTTTAAATGAAAATTAATATGAAAATAAGAAAATAAATGCATAGAATTCCAATGTTTTTGGGTTTTTTTTTTACTTGTTACATGAAGTCCTTAAAATTTATAGTTAGCTGTAATCATTTATAGTACTATTTCATTCTTTTTAAAAATCAGCAGCATGACATAACCAATAGCTTATTAAGTGATACATTTCATGAAAGATGGAATTAATTATAGTCTGGAAGAAATTCATGGAATATGTTTTTTTCTTTTCTTTTTCATCATTGGGCATTAGTTGTTTAACAATTGAGAAAAAGTTCTTAGTGTTTACAAACAAGGTAACCCAATAATTTCAGTTTTAATTACAAACAAGTTCACAAGCTGTTTCTAATATATTCTTTGAGACATAGATATTGGCTTGAAGCTGCTATTTCATAGTATTAATCCTTTGTTATGTAATGGAGCAGGCATGTATTCATAAACATAATGTCACAACAGTTTCACAGCAAATTTTAAAATAAATTGCTGTATTAATTTTCTTAGACTGTTTAATTTTAAATGAATATTACAATGAGAGATTAAATAGAGGTAATTTGTAAAGACTCAGTGCTCTGCTATTGGAGTACAAACAAGTTTCAGTACTAAATAAATTGTGTTAACTATATTAACTATTAACTTATTGTACAACACAGTGTGCCACGTTGGACTACATTGAGTAACCAGTCCTGAAATACATGGTATCACAAGAATTGTACTAATCTTGTTTACATTCATTTCAAAGGAAGTGAGGAACTCTCTAATACAGAGGTAAAAAAAATCTCTGACCTTTTCTATCATTTCATTTGTTCTGTAACAGATACATTACAGGACTGAACTTCTAAGCTAGAAAATATTCAAGTCTAAACATACTGAATATTAAAAAATATAGGTATTTCAATTTATATATGCTGCTGCTCTGCATATTGAAAAAAAAAAATTTTTTTACATTTTTCATGAACGTTATCCACTTTGTCTGCTATTTGGATGCTGATTTCAAATTTGTATTGAGAATTTACTTCTCAGAAGTTATAGTTATATGATTAATAGTTAGTGTAGTCATCTCAGCTGTTTAGGTATATATATATATATATATATATATATATATATATATATATATATATAATAACTTTTTTGTCAGTTCATAATTTTTGAATTTTTTGTTGTCCCAAATATTTTTACTACTTCTGTGAATGCTATCAGGGCATTTTCTCAACAGGTTTAAGTAAATTTATAAATAACATTTTTTTTTCATTTTTCTTAATTTAAACTCATCAAAGATATGTGCATGAAGTGCTAAAAGCAAGATGTTTTTTTAGTTTTACTGGGGATTATCATGATGTACTTCCCAACATTCAAATCTCTTTTTGGCTATCTCTTTCTCACCCATTTTGAATATTATATAAGTGTACCCCAAAATAAAAGTCAAGGAAAATTGGTATATCTACTTTATTGACCAAGCAGTTTGCAAATTACTTTCAAATTTTCACATATCTTCCAATTCTGTTTGAAGCATTTGAGCTTTTTTCAATACTGTTTTTGTAGTTTCATAACTTACTTTTAGGCATACAAAGTGGCCAATCAGTAAGCTCAACAAATCATACTTCAAAATGGTCTTTGAATTGTCAGTGATGAGCACCATTTTCTTTCTACATATTGACATCCCTTTCATTTAAGAAACTTTTAATGTCATAACAGTAAACAATGTTATCTTCTATACTGAAGAACTGCAATAGATCTTTTACTCTGTTGCATTAAAACTAAGTTATATTTCTAAAACCACCCAGTTATTTTTATTCTACATGGATCCCAGTAATTCTTGTGAAACTTTTGGAAGATCTTATGCATGTACTTAATCATTTAATTCAGACTGCATGAAGAATTTAGGCACTTTTATAGTAGCAGATTGCAGGTAAGTTTCATCCTTAGTGCTTGCCTCTAATGTGCAACACTTGGGTTCATCAATGACTTTTCACTTTAGAGGAGCAAGTACTTTAGCTCTGTAAGATATAGGTCTTATAGCAGAGGGCTAATTTAGATAATCACTCTTCAAATTAGTTTAGACGTTATGTCCAGAAATAACAACCATACATAAATAACATAAATTCTCAGGATGATTTACTAGTTCTCTCTAGACCATTGGCACACCAGTGCTCATTCTCTTTCTTTCACTTTTGGTCCATTGCCTTAGATTTATGGTGCAAGTTCAGCAAAGTTATGTCTTGTTCTCCAGTTTCAGAATATGTGAAATATACTCTTCTAACAATCTGTTAGAAGTTGCTGCTGCTTTGCTGTTGCAAAGAATCTACAACTATATCAGAAGATATACAGGCTGTATTTGCATTTCATATACTGACTTCATATGCCTTGCCATAATAGATTACAAGTTTATAGTAATGAATAACAACCTAGAAATACTGTAGAAATACTTGAATGCTGAAATAAATAAGAAACCAAATGCTGGCAGTAATCTAGGTTGGTTTTGCATACAAACCAACCTATGAAAATCAACTAAGAAAGATACATTTCAAACTGTTCTCCCAATCCTCATAACCTTTCAAAGCTTACAAAATTCATAAAGAGCTTATCCAATCCTGTAACCTTTTAGAAGATATAGGCTATCCTTCCTAAAAATACCATTTATAACTAATGTTTGATAAATAAAATAAATTACTATCTCTAATATTTCAATCTGATTCATTGGGGGGAATAAGAAATGTTTCTTATATATAGCTTGCAATTCTATTTTAAAACTACAAATTCCAAAAATTGCCTACAAACTAATTTCTGCTTTTTGAAATTTTGTTACTTATGAATACAATATGATACAAAATTTCTTTTCCATTTCCAGACCACTAGGTTGGGACTCATCAATAAAGAATCTCCCCCTAGGAAATTTGTCAATTTCATTTATCTTTATATTTCAGACAGTAATTTCTAAAGGGTTCAACAACAAATCTCCACTTTCTGACAATCCTGACCACATTTTGAAGGAATAAGACACTATATGGCTCATCTAGTTATGTATCTGAATTTCCAGCTAATCAACACTATCATCCAGATTTGTACACCTGTCATAATCATTATCAAAGATATTTCAAAGAAATTTACATTTTGTCAATAAAACAATGTCTTTTCAATTAACTTCTACCATTGTTTCTTCATGTTTTCATTCTATTCTGTGCAAAAATACTTTTAAATTGTTTTTATGTGTATACAATGTACAAAATATTACAGAGATAGTTTAGCTTTTGATTTTAGTCACATGTTTCTGCTTGAGTTATTTTTACAGTGCTTTTTGCATGGAACTTTTGTAACATTTTCAGATCATTTTTCACATAACTTAGAAACAGGTTCAACTCTTTCTATATAAAGAACTGGTTATAGTTGAAGCTGCAATGTTTGGTTTGCAAATTGTTACATTAATATATTTGTTGAAAATATAAAACTACTTTGCTACCTTCTTAATTTCATAATTGTCAAGGTAATTGCACCATTTCACTGAGCTAATAATGAAATATACCACTAATGCTCTCATAAGAATCCTATGTTAACTACAAGAATTGATTGTTTCCTTTAAATGTAATTATCTGCTCCTAATATACATTTTTAGAATAACTGGGATTGCTCTTATATTAAAAATACTTTCTTTTTTGACATAGTTCTCTGTACCTTAATTTTTCATAGATAAAACTTTTGCATTTCTCACAAGATTCACACAGATTTGCAATTCAGTTTTCCTAGTTTTTGTTAAAACATTTATTCATTAAATCCACACACACACACACACACACACACACACACCACACACACCACACACACACACTCAATATGCTCTTTTTTTCTTCTTCTGGATTTATTAGATTCACATTATTTCTGTCATTAACAATAAATATACTCTATATTTCAATGAGAAGAATATAAATTTAAATAATTTTGTTAGTTAATTTTAAGAATTAAAATGTTTATTTTATTCCTTTATTCTTAATGTTCTTATCCAACCTACATTTAAAAATCAGACCAGGAACCACAAGTATTTACTGTAAATTGAAATTCAGTTAATATGTGAAAACTAGCTTCATATTGTGTAACATATTTTCTAAAATATTTAGATATGAAAGTTACCATTTGAAATAGTTTCCATGTTTTATAGGTTTAAGAAGATATGTAAACTAATATTTTATTTTTTGTTTATAATTTTTATTATTTGGGATTGTATGTCAGTGCTGTTTCATCTCTCAAAACACTAACCGTTTAAATAAACCTGATAGAATGTTTTTCCTTTGCATATAATCTTTATCAAAAGTAAAGCCAAGCAGTATTTTAGGTAGATATCAACAAAAGTCATAGAAAGGAATAAGTTGAAAGATTTGACACTTGATTTATAAATCATAGTAAAATTACAAAGTAGATTACTAAAATACTTTATATAAAAGAATCTGTTCTGAGAAAATCAGCTGTGATTTGTTACTGTGAAAAACTTGTCAAGTTGATCAACAAAAGTACCAACATTTTGATTTCTAACTGGTTTCTAATTAACTTCCGGTGTTTAAAGGTAATGCTTCAATGTTTACCCAATATGTACATAGTGCTCCCAAACATGGACTTGCAAATTATCAGATTATTGTTTTCATAAATTTTAATTCTTAAAAGATTTAATAAAAACTTTGGTGGTAGATGGGTGAGGGAGTCCCATTCTTTAAAATTTGTAAGTATGTAAAATGTTGAAATCTTGTTTATGAACATCTGTATATTAAACATTAAATTATGGGTAACTGAATGTAACTTCAGAAAATAAATATAAATAGTACATTTGTTTGTGGTATCATATATTTATAGCAAGTGAATTGCATATCCTTATCTAACTACAAAATACATCCTCTTTATGTACTATTTGGTATAAAATGAGCTAATGTTGAAATCTTGTTTCTGTACCTAATTATGAACATCTGTACATTAAACATTAAATTATGGGTAACTGAATGTAGCTTTAGAAATAAATATAAATAGTAAGAGTTCAAACAGACTTTCCCTGTCTTGCGCATTTGTACATCAATGCAATCTTAGATTTTTAAAAGTATCTGTATACTTAAAAATTTCTTTATATATGTTAGTGCTTTTATCTTAACTGTTATCTTAGACATAGTCTGACCCATGCAAGTATGGAAAAGTGGACATTAAATAATGAGGATGAGAAATAAGTTGTTGAGTTCAAACTAGAAGAAAAATATTTAAATTTTCTCATATCGTTTTATCAATTTGAAATGTAAAAATATTGGCAATGATAATCTTAGAATATTAAATTCCTGGCAATGATCATCTTGGACTTTTGCCATTATTTCTGCCTTGACATTTCTAATTCTGTTTGTTCAGTTTCTAAGTCAATGCAACATTTAACTTGTACTTTTTTGTTACAAATGAAATTTTTGTTATTTTTTTCAGATCTTGCATCGTGGGAGATCTCGAACTGAAGCCCTTGACACATGTCCACCATGTGATCAGGATGAATGATTAAATCAAATTTCTTTTCAAGAATTTCAAATATTTCAAATCCGTCTTTACACACTGCTGATTTATTATATTACTCCTGCATGTAGTTATTGCTTACAACCATAAAAGGATGTCATAGAAAGCATTAAGAACAGCTTGAAGTCTGCTGGGAAGTTTTTATACTGTATTGGAATTTTGTTGATTTTTGCACTGTTGCTCTTAATGCTTTTTCATTTTATCCATCCATTAACATTATGAGACATATCTCACCAAACATAACAAAAATAAATCCAGAAGCAGGTATATTTAGGGCAATTAAACTTTTTGCGTGTGCGCGCGCACACACACACACACACACACACACACACACACACACACACACACACACACAGTTTACCTAAGCATAATTGCTTTTGAACTTTATTTTCTGTTTAAAGCAAAGTGATATTTAACAGTCTTATGGGCTTTACATTTGAAGTTGTTGGTGCTCCCTATTTTTAACAGTTTATAGATTTACTATTGGTTGTGCCTAATATAAACTGACCCTTCTTAATACTCTAAATTGTCTAAAAAATTAATTTTGAGGCTGAAGAATGTTCAAAAATTTTATTTTTTTATATATCTTATTTTTAAAATGTCTTTTATTTCCTTTTCCAAATTTTAAAAGAAAAAATGCTAAGTGGTTTAATATTAATACTCACTCAATTTTATATTTCTATTTAACAGCATTTAAAACAATTTTTCATTTTATCTCACAATAACTAATGCTTGGGTGTTTTATCAATGGGTAGACTTTTTAATTCCCGACTTGGATATTTATTGGTAGTTTGCTCATAAATTTCAGAGAATTTTTTGTTTTATGGTTTAAATTGATTTTAACATGTTTGATGATTTATTGGGTTATCCTGATTTCTAAAGATAACTATTTGTTGATAAGTAAATATATAAAAAAGAAAAGAGGAAATCAAATAGGCATTTATTGCCTAATGCAATATTACTCTGGGGATTAGGACATATGCTAAATATTTCTATGCATTTACATGTGTGGGTTATAGAAAATGTAAAACTAACTTTCATTAAATTTTTAAATGATCAGTTTTGACATAACTTGTATATCACATTTTTAATTAAATATTCAATGGATTATAATTATAAATAAAAGTAATATTGTTATAATTAAATTGGTTTACTTGGATTAAAGGTGATATGTTGAGAATTAGCTTCAATCTTAAAATTATTTTTCTAAAAATGTTTAACCTTTTTGTTACCATATTTATACTGAAATACAATGTTGTTTCAATTAATTTTGGAAGTAATGAAGAATTTAATAAAATAATTTTGTTTTTAAGATGATGTTTAGAACATAAATTGACATGAAATTTTGATGAAAGCTTTTAATTTAAATTTCTTTAAAATAAGAGTTTGCATCATTGAATCAGAGACAGTTTCAGGTGGGTTGGTATCAAAAGGGCTAAATATTTAAAATTATTGAATTCTTAAAAAATCATTCTTTCATTTTTTTCCCATTAGTATTTTTGTTGTGTCTTGCCATGATTTTGAATAGCCAATATACAGGGTTAGACTGCTAAACATTGTTTTCAAAATATTATCTTTTATGAGTATTGTGAATTAAGAGCTAATATTTTGCATATGACTGGTCTTAGATTGCACCTTCGATAGTACTGGGGGAGGGTTAGGTTGAGGGGGTGGTATTTTTGCTTTATGTTATAGATTGTACTAAAGTTATTGGAATTACTAGGCTGCATTTTGGAAGGTTTCTGTCTTATCTAATCTTGGGGAACTGATTTCAAAACTTTTTCTTAGATTTTGCATCATGTCAATTTTTTTTCCAGAAATGTATTTTTAAATACTAGCAACTTAGTACTTATGAAATGCAATTGTATGGTATATTTAATATAATTAGTTTACTTTATGTGAAGATTTAGCAATTTACACCTACATTTAAGTAATATATTGTTTATATTAATGAAAATTAGATATATTTTGATTCATATTGACCTCTTGTTGCATTTAGCAAACCTTTAGCATTATGGCAGTAAACTGTTATCATCCATACTAAAGAAGTGCAACAAATCCTTTTTTTCTTTGTTGATGAAAACTAAATTGTGTTCCCAGAGCTAGCAGTTTTTTTTTTTATTCAGTGTAAATCCCAGTAATTCTTCTGAGATCTTTAGAAGATCTAAATCATGCATTGTTAGTTAATTTAGGATGAGTGAAGAATTTAGGCATCTTTATATTTGCAGGTTGCAGGTAAGTTTCAGTGCTTCCTGCCAATGTGCAGCAAGCACTAAGATTCATTGTTGACATCAGACTTATTGAATACAGTAACAGATATTTCAACACAATATGGTACTTGTCTTGTGAATGAAAGCAAATTTAGGCAATCTGTCTATGAATTAGTATTGGAGTTATGTCCTGGGATATCAACCATACATAAATAGTGATCATCAAAATGGCTTCTTTGTTCCTTCTAAACTATTCATTGGTACACCAAAGCTTATTGTCTTTCTTATGCTTTTGGTCAATCACCTCAGATTTACAACACCAGCTTGTCTGGGTGAGTGAGGATCCTATGGTTTGTCTTGAATACACAATTTCACTCTGAAATGTATGAAATATGCTCTCCTAACAAAGAGCATATTTGTAACAAGTTGATGATGTTTTTCTATGGCAAAAGACTCACAAATCTGACAAGATATCCAAGCTGTGTTTCCACTTACTATACCCACTAGTATTATCCATATTTTACAAGTTTAGCATAATGATGACAGACAGCCTTGAAATACAGTATAAAACTAATTTTCATTGAAAGTGAGTACTTAAAGAAATAAGCAACAAATGCTGAAATAAGTAAGGCACATAGATCATTGTATACAAATTAACCTGGAAAAATCTAACAAAAATACATTTCAAAATGTTTTTTCCACTCTCATAAACTTTCTCAGCCAATAACTGCCAGGTGATACTCTATATTAAAAATTTCTGCCAAATAATTTCTCTGTTTTAGGAACATAACCTCAAAAACATTTCCTTCCATTAAACTGTATACTTTTATGGTGTTGGTATCTGTCTTTATTACTACAATTTTTTTTTTTTTGTCTTTTTTTTTTCTAAATTAGCAATTTGGTGATTGTGTGTATAAAATTGTAAAAAATTATCTTGGCTTTAATCTTAAATGAACAGAATGGTTTAAAGTGAAGAACACAACTGATAACTTTCCTGAAATCAATGTAAGACAAAAACTGATATCATATTTGAAATAATCAAACTCCAAATAAACCTAAAACCACCTTCCCCTTCAAGCAAGCAAAACTAGTGTTATTTGTGAAATGAACTGTGCTAAACATGCTCCACATTACACCTCTATATACAAAGGCAACAGTTTACCATACTCTGGTTAAGCTTAAGATTACAGGAAATGTTTTTTTCAACTTGACCAACCTTGCAAAAAGAAAAGAAAACATGCTGATAAAAATAACTTAGGTAAAGGGTCATATGTTTCCTGGAGTTAGAGCATTCATATAGCCAGTTCTAATAGGGTTGAGAAAGCCTCAAAGTTTTTCAGCCATCTGAAGGACATGGGAGGGAGAATGAGAATCTTTGTGAATAAAAAGAAATTCAGTATCAACCAACTGCAGTATAATTGCAGTCAAGCCTTCTGAAATGCAAAGCAAGAATCCAGCCTTAGTAATGATGTTTAAGGTTGCTGTAAAATTGGTCATATCTGAATCTATATGACTTTTTGGATGTGGAGAGTTATGGATAAGTCCACTTGTTATAACTGTGTCATTATACTGTGATCTGCTATTAGGATTGCATTTAGGTCAAAAACATGGCTGAGGCAAAAAAAAAAAGGCTTGTTCAGCCTTCTAAATTTGTAATCAGTCAGTTACAGCTTTTGATGGTAGACATATTTAGTAGCAGCTTTATTTTCCAATAAATATACATGTGAAGAAGTTTCTTACTTCTGACTTTTCATTTGCCTTTGTTGCAGGCTTTGAAATGTTTCAACTCAGAGTTTCAGTTTAGCCAGCCAACCTTGTATTTGGGGTTTTGTATGTAATTTGTATCTCCTATTATTTTTCAAATAATTCTCTGAATCCCATCTCTATTTTTACATTTTTATCCCGTCTCAAATTTTCTACAGTATGATCAACTTTGCATTATGTATGTTATGGATTCTCTTAGTGTCTCTGCATATGACTATGCTTCTTTCAAAAGTTGTTTTATAAAAGACACAAAAACCCAGCAGGGTTTAAAAAAAGAAAATAACTAAACTGGCAAGGATTTGTAGGTGATTAGCAGACCTTATTTTTAGAAACATTGATTAAGAGAATTCAAAAGTTAAATTCCAGCTACTTGACAACCCTAACAAAATCTTTTTGTCTTTTGATAGTAAAACTATTAACTGTTGCTGTTATAGAAAATAGAGATAGTGCAATAGTTTGAAAAATGTATGGGTATACAATTTTTCAATAGGAGTATATATGTTTTGACACATCCAGAATAAAACTATTCACATATTTAGTTGTTATTACTGCTCTATTATGAATTCTTCACTTTTTTAATGCCTTCATAGTCTCTAATCTTGGACAGAACACTAAACTATGCATGCAATACTGCATGACTCAGGATTTCAGACTGCTTATGTCAATTATATTAGAGCTTTAATCAAGTAGTACTGAACTAGCTTTATACATACTCTGATTAAAATCAAAGCTTTTCTAAAAATTGAAAATTTGCTTGGAAATATTTTGTTCTCAGTTATTCTATTGAGCTGGACATTTCTTTTTGTGATATTGGAGAAAAAAATGATTATTTTTGTACATTTTCTCCATTTCCATCTTTGTTATATTTGTTATATTCTAATGTATATAACATATATTTAACACCATTATAAAATTTCAGTTATTAAAATAATCTTTGCAAACAATATTTCAAGACAGCTGTCTTTCAAAAGTGACTTTATGGAAAGTTTTCAATATTTACTGTCAGAGTTTGTTTGAATTGGATTGTTCTCCATTATATTTAGTAGATATTCAAATTCATCTATTGATTTCTGGACTTTTCCATTGGGTTTCTTCTGATTAAAATTTATGCTCTTTTAGAACTCTTATGCTTTATCTTCTTGTTTCAATCACTGGACAGCAACAGTGATGGGTCACTACCCAGTTCTAAATTTTTAAGCCTGGTATTTATTCTGGTCTCTTTTACTGAATTTCTAAGTTATGGGGATGCAAACAAACTAATACTGATTGTCAAACAATGTGGGAGGACAAGCACACACACACACACACACACATACACAATGGGCTTCCACTCAGTTTCTGCTGTGATCACAAGACCTGGGGCTATAGTGGAAGATACTTGCCCAAGGTGTCGAGCAGTAGGACTGAAATTGAAACTACATTGATGCAAAGTGAGCTTCTTAACTATATGACTTTTTTTACTTTGAAATACTGGGAGTAAACTGCTATCTCAAAGGTAATACTTTGACAATAACTTGTGCTTCCATGTATAACAAATTTTTTATAAACATTCTTTCACTGGTACCATTCAGACTACATCGATGCTGGGCATGTAATGTGCATGAAGGACAACTTAAGGGAACCTATGGAAGACGGGGATCAAGGAAGACTTACTAGTGGTGAAAGCTGATCTGAAGATGCTGCACCTTATAAAAGACCATACTGGTCTACAGCAGATCCACCCACTCATAGCAACATGTACTCTAACACAAACAGTAACTTTTAGAAATGCAATGTTTTGTACCCTGCTTTATAATCTTGACATATATTGATTACTCACTTTCCTTCCTCTTGCTTATTTCCTTATCAGTCATCTCCCCCCCCCCCCCCGTCACTGCTAATAGCACCATTCTCATAACTCTGCCTCCTCATCTTCAAAAAGCTGAATTAGATCACTATCATCTGTCTGTCAAATGTACTATTCACTCTGCTGTGCTGCCAGCCAACAATCTCTCTATCTCTCTCTCTCTCTCTCTCATAAACCACCTTTATTGCAACCCCTTACCTACTTTTGCCTTTATCTCATCACCCATCCCTACTGTTGTCCATTTTTGCTATTGTCAATCACCCTGCCACTACTACTTGACTTTTCCCATCGTACTGCTCTTTTCACCCATTCATTCTTACTTTTTACCACCTCAGCTATTACCAAAGATTGCCCTTCCAGCATCACCCCTACATATCCTTGCCTTCTTCCCAATACATTTCTGCTGCTCTCATTATATCCATTCTGCTCAAATGTCATTGTTCTCTCTCTCATTCCTCTGAGCAAATGACACCTATGCCTACACCTCTATTCCCCATCTCCTGTACCCATTTCTGGTGCTATTGTTCTCTCTCATTTCCCATCTTGGTTTACATGTTTTACGTTACTGTGTACAATCTACATTTATTACATACAATGCACCCCAATTTGAGAAAGTGTAGGGTTGTAGGATCCCTCTAGTCCTGTCTCACCAAGGGCTGCTCAATCTTTCTAGTATGGTGCCATGAGGAAATGCACACAGCACATTCTGTAAAACAGTTGGCAAAAGGAAGGGCATCCAGCTGTAGAAACCAAACCAAATATGAGCACCAGTTTATGGTTAAAGTAGCTCCCAATGGAAGATGACTCACACTATGAAGACCCATCCGATCCATACCAGCATGGAAAGCAGATATAAGATGATGCCTGACTGACACATTTGTTTTTCCTTCCAAATTGCTGGAAACAGTTGTTTACCCTCAAGTCAACTTTGATTGAATTAAATATTTATGATGAAAGCCTTCCACCTGTGACCATCCTTCTTTTTGTTTATTGGGGCAACATCTCTAATGTGTGTTCTTACATCATTGAAGTTGATGCTATTTTTGTCTCTATGTATCTTTGTGGCCATTCATTTATTTCACATCCTCTTATTTTTTCATGTTAGTATATCTTGGGTGGGAATTGATTTTCAGGCAGAATTTTACAGCCCTTCCCGTCACTAATCTTCACTTTTTTTCAGGTAAGGGATTTTTGTCTTCCAGAAGCACAAAGGGATAAATTTGAACAAAGAATGTCAGTATCAGCACCACTATACTCAAATGATGACAGGCAAAATACTAACATTCATGTATATTTGCATGCATGTGTACATGCACACACACACACACACACACAGATATGTGTGAGACTTAATATTGTTTCTATCCATCAGACTCACAAAGATCAGTTGGTCTGGGGTAATAGTAGAAGACTTTCGCCCATGTTGCATTGTGGGGCTGAACCTGAAACCATGTGGATATTAAGTGAACATCATCACACATCCATGCCTGTGCCTGTTTGTAAATTGTAAGTGATGAGACAGGAAATTTATACAGATAACATATATTTTTTGATATTGCAAGTTGATATTTAGATTCTTTTTGTTTATTACTTTCCTATTTTGGACTTAGAATTTCTAATTTAATAACACTTCTTTTAGAAATAGTCTTTTCTACAATAGGCACAAGGCTTGAAATTTTGGAGGATGGGGCTAGTTGATGACATTGACCTTAATATTTAACTAGTACTTATTTTGTCCACCTTGAAAGGATAAAAGACAAAGTCAACCTCAGCGGAATTTGAACCCAGAACATGAACACAGACGAAAAACCACTAAGCATTTTGCTTGGTGTGCTATTGATTCTACCAGCTTGACACCTTTCCTTCAAAAATAATTGAAGTAAATATTCACTAAATTGTTTCCATTCTTATACATGACATTTGAGAAGTATATTTAGTACATTTGAATATTTCCATTATGTTTTACTTTTAGATCTGTCTAGAAATATACTATTAATGCATCAGAAGAACAAATTTCTTCAGTTTCTCACAGCAAAATTTTCATAAAGCTGTTTAGCTAAATCCTTCACATTTATTTATAAAACTATTCACCTTTATTTTAAAAAATTTTCTACTGCATCAAATAAATATCAACTAAATATCAAATAAGAAATTATCCAAGCCAAAATCCTTAGGGATCTGCCTTTATATCACCTGATGATTTTTATCTTGGTAGACTAACAAAATTAAAAGAATATTAATCTAGCAGAAAGTGACATTATTTGGGGACCTTGTGTTCCAGTTACAAATATTATTGCAAACTTTATATTCATTGTAGTAATAAAAGCCTTAAGAAAATGTTATTACTGCTAAATGACATAAGCAACTTTGTTAAACTATTTGATATATTAAATTGGTGTTTCAAATACACTACTTTCATGTGATATGCAAAAGGAGTTGTTATAAAGAATTATTTGGAGAAGACTTCACTATATAAAGATTGTTGCATAGATTTTCTTTTGCTGGAGTTAGATGACCTTATAGATATTTATTTCCTATTCAACTAGTTTACATAATCATTTTAAGCATTTTCTCTTCAAGAATTTCAGCTGCTTTATTTGCATTTTTGTTAAAACATACTCTGATGATAGTAGCAGACAGGGAGATAGACATCTAGATACTTCAACATTGCCTTGTATGGTGTTTTCTTGAGCAGAACAAGAGGGGAGCAAATTAAATGTAGTGAACTCAATTACATCCATTCCCATTATGTGACTAGAAGATTCCAGAACTAGAATGATTGTTTTCTAACATTCCATTATTGTACCTTAAGTTTTTATTGACAGCTATTTCTTGTCTTTGAAGAAACATTTGTTATGGTAAAGAGGATCCATAATCAATGAATATGTATAAAATACTAGTAGAGGAAATACTTGGTGAAAAGTATCTTTTTTATGATTTTTAAAATTCACTGATAATAACAAAGAGTTGTAGATTAAACCTTGGAATAGTGATTTTGAATTGGAAGTATTCATATTCTTTACTTCTGAGAGATTACTTCAAAAGACCTGCAGAGGATAGTGAGGACAGGTGAGGGAAGATTAAATGACCAAAAGCAAATGAACTGTCAGCCTACAAGGAGTTTGAAAATGCAATACTGAAGAAGATGGGAACCAAGAAAAGGGGACTGACAGTGGAAGAAGAGCTCCAGTTACTTGCTGATTCAATCTGTAAGGACCTCTCTTAGCCCTGCCTGAGATCTGAAACCAAATCCCCCTGCTTGTTGCTTGTCGAAACAAGCGGGAATTTGTTTTCATCTCCACACCAGATGATTGATGGGGAAACACTTGACCCCCAAGGACTTGTGCTGGTCAAGGAAAGGTCAATCCTTTGTTTAGGGTTTGACCTACATTACTGACCATAGTCTATATAACAGAGCATTTCCTATCTCTTCCTCTTTTGTGTCAGCTATGACCAAAGAGCAATACTTCCCTTCGTATTTCACTAGACATATGAAGAGAAGTTTTTGGTCACAAGAAAGGCAATGCCACCTTTCTTTCTTTCCAGTCAGCACTTTGTATTCCTTACTCTTTCCCTATCTACTGACAGACAGCAACTGCTACACTATCAGTTACCAACCTGCAAAGCGAACTTGTCACTGCCACTACAATTACTGCTGTATCTCTAACTACCTGTCAGACAAACGAATAAATATATATATATATATTTCTTCTTTCTTAGTGTTGATTCTTCAATGTTCACTGGTTACTCCAACGTGAGAACCTTCAAGCGTTACATCTACACGCTACATTTGGTAGTCGGCTACATCAAATTGACGTGATATGGCATGTCACTTCAGTCACCACAATTGGTGACCTCAGCTACTAATATATAATACTGGTAAGGAAATGTTTGGCACGCACACTAAATGGAGACAAGAAGAATATACCAGAAAGTACTAGCAGGAGGAGTCACCTTATAGAAGAAGTGAAGAGGGAAAAGAAATCTCTGAGGACTAGGTGGATTGAGGCATGTGAAGAAGAAAAGGCACCATGGAAGCTGCTCTCAGATGATGTTAAGAAGTTCTTCTGCCAGCTGGTACATATTGAGAAGAGGGGAGAAAGAAGGCTCAGGTGGTAGAGCCAAAGAAAGTTTTTTGAAAATCTTTGCAAGTTGACAAAAGATGTGTTTCAGGATAGCAGAAATGATGAATTGATATGTAGCAAAGGTGGAGACACTCGTACAAAATGTATAGTGACAATCTTTGAGATATCTCTGTACCACTAATCCAAAGGATACCAAAACTAACAGCACCAGGAGCAAAATTTAATCTTGGAAATATCTGAATGCAAGATCCCAGATATTTATCAAAGATAAAAGGGTCTCTGGACAAGATGCCTGCCATACCAAATCTACTCTAACCAACATGTTATTCTTTGTTCTCCAAAGAGCTTCGAAAGAGGTGATCATGAGCAGAAAGTATCTACCTCCCCTAAGAGCAGAACTCATCAACTCTTAACTAGTTCAGGCCAGAGGCCAGTTTTCTTACTAAGTGTAGATGGGAAAATATTGGCATTGTTACCAGACAAGTTATGACATTTTTTTATAAATGATGGATACATTGATTGTATGGTCTAAAAATCTGGATCCCTGGTGTACCATATTGCATAGAACATGTGGCTATGATCATTCATGGAAGGGAAGTCATCCTTTGAGGCACAATGGCATCATCATTAAATAAAGATCCACTTGTCTAAGAAAGCTTTCATGGATGATGTAGAGCTGTTGATTAGGGATGAGAAATCAGAGGTGAGAATTTTTCACAGACCGGATGAACTGATAAACTAGGCTAGAATATGTTTTAAAGCAAAGAAGACTTGGAATCTAACACTTGTCAAAGGAAGAAAGAAATGAAGTGTGAGATTGCAGAAGCCATGCTTACAATGGCAAGGGAGCCTGGGACAACTATTGTGGATTGCTTAACAATAAAAGTGAGGGAATGAGAATTCAGAAAATGGCTTTGGATGGAATCTCTGATTGATAAAATATTACTGCCAGGTAAGTTCAAACTCTGGTGTTTGCAATTGAACAGAAATGTAACATCTGTATTTATATAACTGGCTAGCATTGCCATAGCACCTTGCATGCTCAGCTTTGTACAAGAACAAAGGTCCACTAGACATACCAGTACCATCAAAGTGGAATAGTACAAATGTAGTAAAATGCAGACAGTAGTGATGCTGCACCATTCAAACCGCTGTTATCCATTCCTCCAGATTAGGAATGGAAGAAAATGGATAGCCTCTGAGGTGACAGAAGTCTGTGACATTCCTAGAATATGGGGACATAGTGGTCCATACACAGACCACAAGGGAAGGACTTGGAAGCAGTGAGCTTAAACCATGCCATTTCCTGTTATTGATGGTCACAGTAAGCATTAATTAGTGGAAGTAAGGCTTGTGTATGGAATTATAAGAAATGGTGGTAATCCTTTCATTAATTTATGGAAGTGAATATACATCTTACAAGTGTAAACATTTAGTTTCAGACTTCTCAACAATCATTTTTTATTTTTGCTTTCTCATTTTTGTTATGATGCACAGATTTGGTTGTAATTAAGAAATTTGCTTCCCAGCTACATGGTTTGGGGTTCAGTTCCATTGTATAGTACCTTGGGCAAGTATTTTCTGTTGTAGTCCTAGACCAACCAAAGCCTTGTGAGTGGATGGAAACTGAAAGAATGTGTTATGTACACAGATATGCAGCAAGTAAATAGACACCTTTAATTTTCAAAATCTTTTATTTAATATGCAAAGTGAATAGTTGAAATGTAATCGATAGGTAGGACTACATACTTTAGTATTTAGTTGACATTCCCTTTGCAGTTTTTAATTCAGAAACTCTTTTTGGCATTGAACTGATGAGCTTTGTGATTGTCACTTGTAGAATTTCTGCCCACTTTTCATGCAACAATCAAAACAATTCATCTTTAGATTTAGGTTTCTGTCAAGTTTTTTGTATAGCTCTATCTAGTATGCTCCAAAGATTTTCAATTGGGCTCATGCCAGGAGATTGGCTCGGCCAAGGTAGTTTTTTGATCCCATTTTCAGTCAGCCATTGTTTTTCTATGAACAAATATATATATATATATACATATATATATATATACATATGGCAAATAAAAGGCAGAAGATGGAAGCTACCAGGTGTAAGCCACTTCTTTTTTAGTATCCATAATATATATATCTGTGTGTGCTTTTGTATCTGTGCCCCCCCCCCCCAACTACTGCTTGAAAGCCAGTGTTGTTGTGTTTACATCCCTATGACTTGGCAATTCAGCAAAATAGACCAATAAAATAAGTACCAGGCTTTACAAAAAATATAAGTACTGGGATTGATAAGTTTGACTAAAATTCTTCAAGGCAGTGCCCCAGCATGGTCACAGTGTAATGACTGAAACAAGTAAAGGATAAAAGATATATATATTCTTTGAAGAAACTCTGACCAAGTTTGATATTTACACAGGATTTGATAACATTTGCCTTATTGTTTTTATAAAAAGTATGGAAATCATCTATAACACACCAAAAACCTAGGAAAAGTGGTAGAATCTTAGAATGTTTTGTCTTGTAGATGATATGAAACAAGTTTAAAAGGAATAACAAGATGCTCTAATGCAGACCTGCCTAACCATAACAACATAGAATTATGGCTGCTAATATGATGAAGAAGAATGACCTTTTGGGTACAGGTTATTTATACTTGTTCTGTTTTTATTGGTATGATCAAACAATGCCAAGGAAAAGAAAATCTTAACAAGGTGATTAACTACTTCTTGGGAGAGTGAGTACATTATAGTAACAAGAGTAGCATGGTTAAATAAAATTGATTTTGATGTAATTACAGACCTGCACATTCATTTGAAATGTGCTTTTGATCCACTATTGATACACAAACATTGCTGTGTTTAATCATCACTTACCTTCGGTTAGGTTAGGGAGACTTCTATTTCTTAGAAAATGCACTATTTAAGAGGTGCGTGGTTGGCATACACATGGGTTATATCACTAAAATCGACAGTCTAATTAACTGAATATATTTCACTGTCATATTTAAGTTCTGTGTTTATTCCGTAATAATGTACGTGTGTACATTCCTATACTTATTCCTTCATTTAAGTAGAAATTTAAAACTTAGTTAACTAATAATCACTTTTAAGTGTTTTTAAATTTCTGTTTGATAAGGCAGTCTTTTTCTCCATAAAATTTAACACAAGTCTCCAAATAAACTTTGCTCTTGAATATATTCTTAAAATTAAAATCATATCTAATTCTTAATTCTTCTTTATCTTAAAAGATAGCCAGAAAAGTCAAGAAACATTGTACAATAATACAATTCATCAATAATTTTAACTGCCAGTTTTTTAGTCATTTTAGTTTACAAAGGAAGTTGTAGAATTGTTTATAAATTCAACTGCATTTTAATCTTCTTGCAAAAAAGCCTCAGTGATTATCTTACTGTAGTTCATTAGGATTCAAATGTGTTAAGTAAGAGGTACACTTTCTTTAAAACACTAAAATTACTCAATAAAAAATCTAAGCAATAAATAAATTTAAACTGAATACCACATATATTCTCACTTCCATTAGTCCACTGAAACTGCATTCAAAGCAAAATAGGACTATTGGAAATAATTATTTACTTTTATTTGGTGGAAAAGAACATAATTTACAAATATATACAGTGAAGAAAGGAGAAAAGCAAAATCAGAACATAAATAATCAAAATAGAGACATACTTACATTTAATTATATAACATAACATTAGCTCCTACAAATTTTTGAGAAACTTCAGGATAGTGCTAAATTTTCTAAAGATTTGTCCTTGGCAAACATTGGTGGCTTACTTAGCCCAGATGAGCTTTGCATCTCCATCTCCACCACCTTCAGAGTTGGAATTGATATGTGTGGGAGGATTAGGTGTCATTGTACTAAGCTCCTTGATTCCAGGTCTTTGTGGATTATCATATCAACTGAATGTGAGTCACAATTGTTGCCATGAGATAAATCTAATCATTATATGAGCCTCACCCAGGGCAAATATCCCCTCAACCCTGGAGCCTGTGAGATTGTCTGAGGAAGATAGGACTTGCTCTTTGCCTTTGGGTTAGAGGCAGATGCATCATGGAATGCCACCATTAGTGACTTATTTTCTCCAGTGTATGTCCTTAATATTGCAGAAAAGGTAGCTGAATAAAACAAGCCACAACGTGTTGGTAATTTACATTTTTCAACATGTGGCTTTCGAGAAATTGGTGGCAGCTGGATCAGTGACAAGGATGTTTTTGACTCTATCAGTGTCTCGGCTCCCTGAAGTATCAAAAAATACTCAGGATATTACCTGACTCTTCCAGTACCTTAGTTTTGTAATCACCTGCAATAATGCTAAGTGTTAGAGAGGGGTCTCAAAAATTTTTAGAGGGAAACACCAGTTCCTCTTGGTGTGATATATAACTGAGGGAGAGTATATACCACTATTTTGCTTATTCATTGATCTCCTTTTTCCTTTTCTCCATTTTTTTTTACTGTTCACTAAGGTAAATTATGTTCTTTTTCATTGAATTATAGCAATTATAACTTGTCCCTAAATTGTTGACATGTTTACACAATGAGAAAATATAGTTATTTTCTCTATCAGTATTATTTAGGTTTAGAAAAATGGAAAAGTCACCTATGTTCTTCCTAAACTGTAACAAAACATTAGCCTGAAATACAGCAAAACAATTCAAAGGAATTAATTATGGAATTGAGGAAACCTAAGATTAATTGTATTTTCTAAAGAAAGTAACTTTCACTACTCTTTACTAGTTTAAGAATTTCTATTTTCAAGTAAGCTTGATTTACAAAATTTAATGAAATTTTCATTAATAAATTGCAAAAATGCTTTATACCCTTTAGCATTTAAACCAGCCATATCTGGCCAAAATATTCTACCTGTTTTATGTTCAAAATTACCAGATCCAGCCTTTCATACCCACTCTACAATGTCATTTAATAAATGAACAACCACATCATCGAAATCACCAAGCCACAAGATAATGCATAATTAATTCAAAACGATGTGAATGAATAAGCATTACAATTGACAAAATAATCTGAATGCTAAAGGGTTAATATTATTTTCCCATCTAACTTGTTTAGTTTGTTTAAATTTAGATACAAGGCCAGTAGCTTTGTGAGGAGGAAGTTAATCAGTACCATCAATCCCAGTACTACTGGATAAAAGGCAGAGCTGACCCCAGAACCAATCTACAATGTATTAGCGATTCTGTCAATCCTTGAATGTTTTGAAATAATAATACATCAGTATTTGCTACACATTTTAGGGTTATAGGATTATATAATGTTCATATCTTTCTCAAGAGTATTAGTTGTACAAATAAATCAGAGTTTAAAATCACTTATTTTCTATGTCTTTTGTCTTGTTTCAGTCATTAGATTGTGGCCTTGCTGGGGCACTTCCTTGAAGAATTTTAGTTGAATGAATCAATCTCTAGTACTTATTCTGCTGGTCCTTTTTGTTGAACTGCTAAGTTATGGGGGACATAAACACACCAACACCAGTTGTCAGGCAGTGGTGGGAGACAAACACAAACACACAATGGGCTTCTTTCAGCTTCCGTCTACCAAATCTACTCACAAGGCTTTGGTCAACCCAGGGCTATAGTAGAAAAACACTGGTGCCATGCAGTGGGACTTAACTCAGAACTATGTGGTTGAGAAGCAAACTTCTTACCAGACAGCCACTCCTGTGCCCATAACACAAAATAGTATCATCTATGTCCATGAAACTGTAGTATTTCTTTTGAAAGCTTAGGATGCTTTGCTAAATACTGTCACATAGTAATGAACAAATAATTCACTCTTTATTTATTTATTTTTTTTATCTTAAAAATGTTCACATCTGCTTTCCATGCTGGCATTGGTTGAACAGTTTGATAGGGTCTAATGGGTCAAAGGATACATCTTGCTCAAGTGACTCCGTTTTGGAATATTTTCTATGATTGGAGGCCCTCCTAATGTTAACCACTTTACAGAGTGTATGAGGTGCTATTTTGTGGTACCAGCACTAGTGAGATCACCATGTAACTCATAAGACTGAAGAACTCTTCTCCCACCCCTTGACAAGAGGCATAGTAGAGAGAAAGGTGACTTTATTATGCAAAATGTTGAGAGGTCAGGAAGGGACAGGAACAGACTTGTTGTTATAGAGGAGATACATGTCTACCTTGCATTATATAAGGATGGATGGGAATAAGAAGGTGCTTAAAAGAGAGCATGGATACAGATAAAAAAGCATGGGTGATTTTAGAGGAATGCCAGGTTGTGTGTGATGTAGTGTACTTACTGAAGTTAGTGAAATATTTTCACTTTCACTTAAAATGGAAGCTGAAAATAAATGGTTAGAAATAGAAGTAGGGGTGAATAGTAAACAAGGTTGGGGATGATCAATGGTAAGTATGAGTAAATAGAATGTTGAGAAGAATGAAGGATAGATATCAATAGAAGTGGTAACCGGAAGTGCAGAAAGGGATAGAGCAGCACAATAATACAGAAGATAGAGGAAGATGAAGAGATGTAATGGATGGGAGTGGTGTGAGGGAAAACAAAGATAGGGATGGAGGTGGTCAGAAGTACACAAGGGTGATTATAGTGATTACACAAGAGTGATTATAGTGATTGGCAAACAAAGGTAGAAGGATGGTCAATGGTAGATATGAAACATGTTAAGAATGAGGGATGAATATCAATAGGAAGTGATTCAGAGGAAAGGAAGTAATGACTGACAACACAGAAAGGGTTGTCAATGGAAAATATGAGCAGAGAGGAAAATACTAGTGTCTCAAGATATTCATACTGAGAATAGTTAAAATCTAAAATAAACTATATGGTGATATGGGAAATCAATCTGATTAAAATCTAATGAAATAGTGAAGCAGAATAAATACAAGAACTGTGGTCACCTGATGCATGCAAATTATTTATAATAAAGTCTAAAGAAAAGCACATAATGATCTTAATTGAACTCAGTCCTGTGGGAAGAGGGATGTGACGAGGCCCATGAACGGAAGCATGCCAAATAATGGAGCCTTCTGCAGGCTTGCAGGGATAAGGGATGGCAGATATGGCTTTTCTCAGTTGAGGTTGGCTGTTGGGGATTCCCTGCTTAGTTGGCATGGAGGACGCTTACAGCCATTGGAATGAGAGGAAAGGAGTGAAGGGTGGTTGTACACAAGATGGGAAAGGCAGCTGAAAGAGTCTCTTGTTGGCTTTGAAGTAAGAGAAAGGAGTTCAGCTGGAAACCAGGAAGAGATAGGTGAGGAGCAATGACTTGGTCACCTCTGCTGACCTACCAGTCGGAGGGCATTATGGTTCAGGGTCAAAACATCTGATCAACATTGGCTACTGTCTGGTGACATCAGTTCCTCCTGGCCAAAGCTCCATTCACTTTGGTGAATGGAAAAAGCACGTCCTTATAGGTGTTATTAACATAATAATGATGATGATATTACCCTAATAGAGTACAGACCAGAAAAACAAAAAGAAGTCACCAACTTGGAGACTGTAACTCACCACTACAATCAGAAAAGCAAAAGATATTGTCAAGCACCACACAACCTGCTAGCTGTCTTACCTTTAAAATAAAAACAGATTTTTTTACCAAAACAGAAATCCTCCTATCCTCAATTCCTCTACCAAGACAGTGCACTAAGTAGTACTCGTTCTGACAAAGCCTCCATACTGCTATGAGTTCTGCTTCCACACTGCATACACTGAAAAAAAGTCCTCTGATTGTTCAAACCTACCAAAGTGACTAGTCCTGGTGGTGTCTCTTCCATCACACTCAAACAGTTCCAGACATAACCCCACTCTTCTTTGACTGTTGACTCTTTTTCTCTCTCCCTCTCACACGCACACATTTCCAACATCTCAAAAGTGACAGAAATTGTTGCAGATAATTACTTTCGTTATTATCTAGATTCTCTTGATCTCTTTCTTCCTTAACCACTGAAATGATTTCCAGATTCAGATTTACAACAGATTTGCTTGCCATGTCATTAAATGGTGGCTCTCACTTTTAAATGCTTTGGAAAAAGCAGTGTTGTTGCCCTTAATATCAACTACGTTGCTTCAAATTTACTGTCTATGGGCTCCATCTGTCTTTTATGTCTTGAATCAAATGTTACTTGTTAAACAGGACCATTGTACCCCTGCAACTTGATACCTTCATCACTTCTACAGTGCTCACCTAGAACTCACACTAAATAATTTACCTACCAAAGTAATCTTTCTTACACATCCATGTTTTAACTGCTGTTGTCTACTGAGTGATTTTCAAACTGAATTTCTGCCACAGTGGATGAAAGACCTTAACTCTTTTGTTACCATATTTTTGTCAACATATGCTGCCTTTGTTTCAGTTAATTATTAAAATAATGAAGTGTTTAGTAAAATAACTTTATCATTATTAAGCTGGGGTCTTAACAAATTAGAATAAAATTTTTATGGAAGATCATAATTTAGATCACTTTAAAACAATAAGTTTATGTCATAGAACCTGGGTCAGTATCAAAAGGTTTCAAGAGGTCAATACTTATCTTCTCAGTAACATAGTTTGGGTTCGTGGAAATAACTCTGACACCATTTACTAACTCTTACTCTACTAACTTCTTAACCAAAATATCAAATCTTATCTATTGTGTAATTGTCACACATCAGTGAAGCTACACTTGTAAAATATAAAACTTTTAAAATATGAATCAGTCATATTTAATTAACATGCTGTAGTAAATTGAAGTTTACTACTTATTTACTGCCTATTTCAATTAACCTTGTTCACAGAAGATATTACAAGTTCACCGATTAAGCTCTGATTATACAGAAGCACAAAAACTGAAATTTAACAGAGCAAAAAATATATAAAAAGAGAATTAACTTGCTTTTTATGAAGATAATTATTAAAAACTAAAGGTTAATGATTTTCTCTTTTTGAGAAATATTACAGAGGACAGATTTCATAGCATGGAATGAAGATGTTAGTGGAAAGAAACTTATTAAGTATTAGGAAAATACATTTGTTAAAAGAAAACATCATCGCACAAGCTTTTACATATTCTTCTAGTTAGATAACATTAGTAGCTTGAGATTATTTTATTAGTCATTTCTTTTATCAATGATATCTTAATAATTTATCTCATTTCATACCTATTGATATGTATATATATCATCTGAAGATATTCATGATATACTTTACAAAAACCAAGAAAGAAACATTATAGCTAAGGTTAATAGTCTGATTACTCCATATTATTTTAGTATTAAGTGATTGCCTCATCCTTTCATTCATTTGTAATTAGGATAAACATCAATAATCATTAAGGAAGCTGCAAATGTCAAGTGGATAGGTGTCTATCTAAACTTAAGAATCAGAATTTATATATCATTTCTGATAAAAGAATAAACACTTTATTTTGATCATCATCATAATCTGTTTGTGATATAATTGTGTTGGTCTCCACAACAATCTCTTTGTAATTATCCTTATCTCATCTATGAAGCTTAACGTTATAAATAGAAGGAAAAGTTAGGCCATGAGAAGAGATATCTAATGTTTTGGATAAAGCTCTTCATTGCAAAGCTGAGTCTTCATTAAAGGCTTCTTGGAATATTAAATATTTCTTTTTTCTTTTTATAGCAACCTAACACATTGGAATATAATCACCTTGAAGTTTGGTGATTATATTCCAATGGCTTTACATCAGTCAATCAATACAATGTTTCATCCACAATAAACTATCATTCTTAGTAAAATGATCGAATGTAGCTGCTTTCCCCCTTTTTTTTAATGAAAGATTTGAAAACTGATATAGAGTTGGAGAAAAGCATAAATTTGACAAGAATCATAAGATTTGTATATTTTAAATGCTATTAATTTCTATAAAAGTCCGTTATTGATTCATAAAAAAAGTTAATGCTTCAAGAGGTAGCAGAGATTTTTCCAAAGGAATATCTGGATTGTAGTCATGTGTTTGTTGTCTACGTCTCATCTGCCAACCTCTGTAAGGCACTGGTAAATCTGAATGGTGGCACGGAAGAGGAACACTGAAAAAGTAAGGATGAAGTAAAGCCTGCAAATAGTAAAAGAAAATCGCAGGTATAAGAGTATGATAAAAAATTTCTTTCATGTGTATAACCTAATGTGTATAGCCTAAAGTACCTTAAAAATTGATCCAATAACGGAAGATTATGCTCATAATTTCAGAAATTTTTATTCTGAAGATAAGAATTTTCATACCTTTTTTAATTCAAAATACATGTTTTTTTTTGGGGGGGGGGGTCAGATTTTTAAACCTACAAATCAGGGTTGCACATTAAACTTAAGAACTAAACTACCCCATCTTTTATTATTATTAAAGATCTAAATTTATACAACATTATATACAAAATATATATTTGTATATAATGTCTCATGATCTTTATATATGAAACACAGGATGGAGTAGTCTGAAATGTTCCACTTTCTGAAAATTTAAAATGTTCCATTTTAAGATTCTAATTAAGAAAACATTTTTTTTTTTTTGAGTTTGTAATAATTGAAGCATTTATTTATTTATTTTGAAAATGAGAGAGAGAGTAATAATTGGCACAGTGCTTAGAGTAATATGTATTTAAATTGGTTGTTGTGAAAAATTTATTAAGCAGAAATATAATCTATGTAACATTGACTTTCTGACATCTACTTATAGCAAAATAAGTAACACACTATCTACCCTAGCATGTGCACACCCTCACCATGTACTTTAATTATATCAAATATATTTACTAATGTAAAACATGTTTTAAAATGTATCAAGGGGAGCAAATTACATATCAACAATAAACAGACAATACACTATGGTGGCCTATACAATTTCTATATAGTGCAATAATAAATATTAACAATATTTAATTGGTTCTGCCATCTTGTCAAGAGGGATTCAAATAGTTTGTTTACCCACAGTAAATTATGAGATTCAGAAATGATAAATGATTAGTAAATGAATGAATAAAGCATGCTGTTTATAGTATGAAGTTAAACAAAATATTTCATGGACTACTATTGAGGGCAATGTTAAATGATATGTAAAATGTAATGTTTTTAACAGAAATATATTCTTATAATGTATCTTTTATTCACTAATTGTCCATAAAAAATATACAACATTCAATCCATAAACAATGTGATAACCAAAGAAAGTTTAATACAAACATTTGAAAAAATATACAATATAGAATATTTCACCAATAATCCTGTCAAGTATCACTCTCTCAAACTATTATTATTACATCATCACTAAGCTCAGCTCTAACACACTAATGATTCTCCAGTTCTTTTCTGTTAAGTAGAGAGCTATCCAATTCTCATCCTCATACCCCTGAAAAGACTCTTCAAATAGCTTTTCATCCCTAATTCAATCCAGTTCATTTGAACTAATACATTTTTTGAAAGAATTTAAAATTATGTCATAGGTTATGCTTTCCCAAGCATCATTTAATAACCATATCTACACTTGCGTATTCTCCTTCATCAGTTCTTTGTTTACTTAAACCACCCAGATATTTTATAACTTCCTGAAATGCCTTTTAGAAATATTATTGAGTGAAACATCTTAATCATTGTAGAATTATGGCACATCCTCCTGAGATAACAATTTCTCGTTTGAGTGATTCACACAAATGTGCACAAAATTGATCCCTCGCTAACAAAGATGTTGGTTCAAGTAGAGGGTGAAGCCTTTCTAACTATATTTTGTCTAAATAAACATATATGAAATTCTCACCCATCCATATTTTGAGTTGCTCATTGATTAGTGTAGTATTTGGAAAATTAACCTTTGGTGTAGCTTCCTTTTTAAAAATAAGTTTTAATTTAGTCCTATCACCAATGCAAGCTAAAACTACCAGGGGATGTTACTTATGTTCTGTAAACTGAGATGTTCTGTAAACTGAGATGTTCTGTAAACTGAGATGTTCTGTAAACTGAGATGTTCTGTAAAATCTGCAGTGACATTGGTTGGCATGCCAAAACATTACTTTTCATCTATAATTCTGATTGCTGACAAATTATAAGTCACAAATCTTAAATTCATTAGCCACAAACTTATGAAGCCATTCAATTGTATCATCAACATCCTTTGGTAACCATTCAATTGTATCATCAACATACTTTCGTGTTTTTTAGTCAGTATGAGTTTGCCTATGTAATACCTGTCCATTTCAGTTTACTTGTACACTAACTTGTTGATGTAAGGAATTTCTGTATAATTGTGTATTTTGAATTAGTGGAATATATTTTGTATTAAGATTTTGTAGATAAGTTCCCTGGTGGTTTTACTATATATTCTCAGAAAATGTTACGGCCTATACACGAATTTATATGGTACTGATATAAACAGGACTGATCAATAAATTCATTTCCACACACGTTAAAATACAGTTAAATGAGCCATGAGCCACAACAAAATGTTAAGAATGTACCTTTTTGGCTGCTATCCTCTCTTTTGAAGGATACACAAGAAACTTTCCCAGTAGATCTGATGCATGAGCTGAAGCATCTGGAACTATTTCTTTGATAGGAATTGCTGGATTTTCTGGGAAAGTAATCTTCTTAAAATCTGGTAATTCGGACATTCCCTTCAATAACAAAATAAAAAAATTTTAAAATAAATTGCATAACAAATTTTTTTGGTTCATTGTCAGAACTACATAGATGAGTGAAGAAATTGCTCTTAACTGTTTTACATCTATTTAAATATTGTTAGATTTAATTTTACAGTTAGATGTCCTTCCTACCACTAACAACTTAGTTGAAATGTAAGGAATCCTATTCTGTCAGTTTTTGGCATGTGTGAGAGGAGAAGATTTTACTAGTTTTAGCTCTAGACTGAAGCCATGCTAGGGCACCAAAATTTTAACCTGGTATTTATTTTATTGACCTTGAAAGAGGTCATAAAGAGATGCAACTGAGATTTTCATTTAATTTACTAATATTTTCAATCTTACAAAAGCAAGCAAGCAAATTAATTTTCAGGGTCTGACAACTAAATTTTGCTCATAAGGCTGAGACTGTGGTTGTGGACACTTTGCCAAGTTGCTTAACAGTAGCATGGAACTTAGGACAATGTGGTTATAAAGCAAACGATTTAACACATCATTATGCCTGTACTTAAATATCGATTTCTAAAATTGGCACAAGGTTTACTTTTTGGGAGACAGGATATACTAGATTGAATCATTTCTAGTACTTGACTGGTACTTTATTTTGTCAAACCTAGAAGAATCAAAAGCAAAGATGGTCTGGATGAGATTTAAACTCAGAATGTGAAGGGCCATAACTAAATACTGCAAGGCATTTTGTCCAATTCATTACCACTAAATATAGCCTCCAAATGACACTTTCTAAGTGTTCTACTTTTGAAATTTCAAATATAGAATAAATGAAAGAGAAATAAAATGGTAAACAAACGTTTGTTACTCAAGACTAAATTAAACCACTTAAATTGAAAGTAGCATCATATGTAAGCTTTCTCTGTTATCTATATCTAATATCTTTTAAGGAATTTTTTAAGGTACTGAGAACTTCAAATGTGTGTGTGTGTGTGTGGAAGAGAGAAAGAGAAACAGAGATGGGAAAAATATAATATTGCCTTGGTATTGAAAATAACAAATGATTGAGAATAACTTGTTTTGCATGATGCTATAATTTGGACAGGTGTGCAATAGAGTAGCTTTAGGTACTGTATTTTCCATTACATTATATTAGGTCATATTTACATACTATCAGGTGGTGTTTACAATTTTAATATACTCAGTAGTACTGGCAGTTACAATAGTGGAAGTTATTGGCTTTATAGTTATACTGTATTAACTGGTATTTGTACTATATCATCTTTTTAGTTACCCCATATTATTGTGCTTTCTTTTTATAAAGAAAAAGATTAAACCATGATGAAAGACATATTCTAATCGAGACACTATAGAAGCTCTGTATGAGAAATGCATGACACTGATTCTTGCCAGATATAAGACTAATAGTTGTAATGATAGAAATACTTATTGTTTAACTATATGAAAGGGTAAACCAAGTCTAATGAGACTTGAAGTCAGAGGAACTGAATCAAATATTGTAAGGCATTTAGTGCACCAAATGCTTAATAACAGTCCTCAAAACTAACCTACTGCAACATACTATGGTTTATTAGAAAAACACTAAAATTTAACAATGATTACCGGCCATGTTTTCTCAGTTGGTGTCCCCAAAACTCTCAATACACAACACAGCTGCTCAATATCATTATCACCCTAATAGGAGGAAACAAAAAAACAACAGATTTATTTATTTATTTAAACATAAAAGCAAGTCATTAAATTCACTTAATACCTTCTTATGCTTCACTTAAGAGAAAAATATTTAAGAGTCTAGGGTTAGTTTTTATTCATATTAATTTGTAAATTAGAAAAGAACAATCAACAAATTATTAAAACAAAAAGTATATTAGTGAAAATATCTGCTGATAAACACAGTATATCAGCAGTGGTAACTAAAAGCAATAAGCTTTTAGGTATGTTTGCTACTTCATTGAGATAGTCCCTCATATCTGGTTTGCTATATTGTTAGACAATTGGGGTGTGTGTGACTCAGAACCTCCTCAAGGGATCTTCACAGCACCAGCAAGAGAATAAGAATTCATTACTCTTTAGCCAAAAGGAAGACATTTAATATCCTTGGTCATTGGAATATATAATTTAGGATAATGCTATTTTAACAACAAATTGAGAGAAGTATTGAAATTGGGCAACAAGATTGAAACAAGAGGTGATAAATATGTAAATAAAATTATATCAAAACATGTAATGTTAACATATAACAATGAAATGATGTAAGTAGACATACTGGGAAAAGTGGGGAGTTGTTCAATAACTCTCCAAAAATACAGCCTACAGCCCTGAAAGTGAAATAAAAGGCTTTATGATTAATCATAAATATAAAATATTTGCAAATAAAATGCAACAACTGAAAATAATACATAAAAATTGTCAAAATACTTGGTTCAATCTTGGCAACTAAATAACAGAAATTTAAATACATTCATTGGTAACAACTTCTCTGATATATTTAAAATAAGTAGACAGAAACTGAAAGCTTCCTGTTGTGTGTGTGTGTGTGTGTGTGTGTGTGTGTGCATTCAAACACTGATGAACAATGTAACAAAATTAACATAAACAAAATCCTATGGATATTAGTGCCTCCTAATGAGGTTGACAACTCTGACACCCAAGTACTTCATTTTAATCCTGCACCATTTATCTTGAGTTAAACAAAGGCCTGGAGAAAGCAACAAAGATTATTGCTGGTTATGTGACACTAAAAACACCTCTTAATAACAAATGTTAATGTATTCCAGTTAATGACAACTCAAATACTTTTACAAAAGAGTAGTAAAACTTTAATACTAAAAGTGTTTATTTTATTTTCTGTTCCATCTTATATTCTTTTGTAAATATAACAAGATCATAGTGATACAGAGAAACCAGTAAACTGCACTTGGGAACAGAGATGGGGGATAGTCTTTTCCTTAATTTCACACTGATATTAACAGGCTGCACCCACCCCAAAAAAATGGTAAGGCAACATATCTCATTTATTGCCACCATCACAGTAATAATTCTACTTACTTTACTACACTGCTGCTTAAAAACTATAGGACATTTAAAATCTAATAATTTAAGGATTTTTTTTTTCTTTATCATTAATTCACCATTGAAAACTTCTAAAAAGTGGATTAAATTCTTTTAATTACAATTATTTCAGAAAAGCTAATGCTGGTTAAGATGACAGTTTAGAATTAGAGTTTATACAGTAACCAACAAAATCTTTCCACAGCAGTTTACAATCTCTCTTTTTCAGATAAATGTAGTCTTTAATGAATTAACCTTTCTACTGTTTGGAAAATTATAAATTACAGTCAATTCATTTTAATTACAATTTTCATTGAAGGAAATTACTCTGAAAATATATTTACCATAAATCAACACCTTCATCATACTTCCTAGCTCCATACAAAAGTTCTGGAGCTCTGTACCACCTACAAAAAAAGAAGATTAAACTAAAAGTAAAATATGGATAAGCAAATGAATTATTTATGAAGTAAAATTCTTTCTTTTATAGACACAAGGCTTGAAATTTTGGGTGAGAGGGGCCAGCCAATTACATTGACCCCAATACTCACTTTATTGACCCTGGAAGGCAGAGTTGACTTTGGCAGAATTTGAACTCAAAATGCAATGAGTTGGAAAAAATACTGCAAAGCATTTTTATCTGATGCTCTTACAATTTTGCCAGTTCTACACCCTGTTTATGTAGTAAAATATGCAGTTTTTAGAAGTGTTGTATCTTTGCTCTTTTGTGCATGTGTGTGTGGGCTTTGCTTCCTCTTTACACTATCTTCATGCCTTCATGAAGGCCATGAAGATGGTGTAAATGGAAAGAGGACAAAGTAGACCCAAGTTCAGTTATAACAGTAAACTTTACATAAATTGACAATCTTACCTTGTAGCCACTTGGTGACTGTACTCACAGTTATTACTGTTCTGGAAAACTCTGGCTAGACCAAAATCAGCAATTTTCAAATGTCCAGTGGAACTTATTAATAAATTAGCAGGTTTCAAATCCTGCAAGAAATGAAGTTTATTTTCTATAAGTTAAAAAAAGAATATCCTTATAATGAGTTGATTGTAATGGTTGTGCTTACCTTTTCAATTAAATAAAGAATTTTGAATAAACAGATATCTTACATTAAAGTGGTAAAAATATAATTTTAAAATGAAAACATTGGTCAGTGGTTTTCCTCTACTTGAATTATTCAAATAAATATATACTGACAGGGACTATAATTACCCAATGTATACAATTATATGCTTTGACTATGTAACAATGGAGTAGGCCACAGTAATAAGAGTTAAGGCTATAACTTGGCCTTGTTACTGCTGGAACAAGAGGTTAATTCAGAAGCAAAAATCCTCATGTTACAAAAGGTAAAATGCATTCTTGATTGGAATAAATGAAAGAGCCATTCTTGAACTTCCCAAATAATTTAATACCAATTTAGAACCAGGTAAGAATTCACCAATAAGATGCTTTGGTTGAAGCGGCACATAAATGAAGAACGTGTACATACTATTTTGCCTTGTCACGTTCCATCTGTAGAAGGTAAATTAAAATGTACAAAAGAATTTTGTATGCCACTTAGGTCTATTTCTCATGTAAAAGGAAGTCGTGCACATGTTATGCAACTTAAATAGTTCGGGGATACACGGTTGCGCCACTAAGGCATTTTTGATTCCTTGGACCATGTATAGCAAAATCTATGTGCTCTGAACACAGAGATGTGTCTAGCATGAAGTCTGATGACTGAAGAGAGATAAAAGTTCTGCGGCTATTCAACATGTAGCCCAAAGACTGGTGGTTCCACCTGATGACTAAATTACATCCTAGAACATTCTATGG
This sequence comes from Octopus bimaculoides, assembly GCF_046866305.1. Lineage (NCBI taxonomy): Eukaryota > Metazoa > Mollusca > Cephalopoda > Octopoda > Octopodidae > Octopus > Octopus bimaculoides. The sequence continues at coordinate 91,648,945 of NC_142931.1, read as the reverse complement.
CTCATTTGGATTAGTAAAAGGGACATAAATCCAATGTTTTAGAAGCTTCTAGAATGTTTGCCCAGGGAGATCATTGTGGATAACTCCTATGACTCGCCAACATAAAATAAGTAGTAAAGATTGTTTACTAACATAACATGGCAGTCCTGGTTTAGGATGAATGTTGCTGTAATTTAACCCCAGGAGACATCGTTTCCAGCTGGCTATATGACATGATCTGTGTCCTTATAGGGAATCTAGCACCCCCAACTCAGCTCAAAACAATATCTGTGTCTCGCAATTTCTGGGTTATTTCCCTTCATCAGCACAGAATAATTGTTTGGCTAGCGGTGGTGCTGCCAAATTCCCGTTTGAAATGTATCTCACAACGAGAGATATTCAACAACAGTACTTTGTAGTAAAGATTGTTTGCCAACATAACATGGCAATGTTGCTGTAATTTAGTAGCAGGAGACATCTGGCAATACAACACGATCTATGTCCTTATATTGTTTGAGATTTAAAAATAGTAATTCTCTAATTTATAGATCAGTGACTAGTTGTCACTTTGAAAACTATATATTTCAAACAGAAATTTGGCAGCGCTACCTCTAGCCAAACAATTATTCTGTGCTGATGAAGGGAAATAACTCGGAAATCGTGATACACAGATATTGTTTTGAGCTGAGTGGGGGTGCTAGATTCCATCATCATCATCGTTTAACGTCCGCTTTCCATGCTAGCATGGGTTGGACGATTTGACTGAGGACTGGTGAACCAGATGGCTACACCAAGCTCCAATCTGATTTGGCAGAGTTTCTACAGCTGGATGCCCTTCCTAACACCAACCACTCCAAGAGTGTAGTGGGTGCTTTTACGTGCCACTGGCATGAGGACCAGTCAGGCAGTACTGGCAACAGCCATGCTCAAATGCTGTTTTTTATGTGCCACTTGCACAGGAGCCTCGAAAATATAAGGACACAGATTGTGTCGTATAGCTAGCTGGAGACGATGTCTGCTGGGGCCAAATTACAGCAACATTCATCCTAAACCAGGACTGCTATGTTATGTTGGCAAACAGTTTTTACTACAAAGTACTGTAGCTGAATATCTCTCATTGTGAGATTTAAAAATAGTAATTCAGTAAAATAAGTAATAATAAACCTGTTTCAAATTATGTAACTCATACAACTACAACATTAGAGCATTTTTAGTTCATATTTCCAGCAATGTAGGTGTATCTAACACCCTAGTCATATTTAGTGACAATTATAGTTTCCTTTTTCAGTAAAACATTGCACATGGCTGTCTATATTAATTTTATGTATACACATTAGTGATTGAATAAATCATCCATAGATTTTTATATGGTGAAAACATATATACTGACAGAGAATTCAGTCTGGAATCTGTTGAAGTCGAGCCAGTCCTTACTGATGAGGCAACGAAAATTGCTGAAACTGACCTGTCAGTATAAGGAATTCTCGATTGGTGTTTTCAGGCAATTATAGTCCCTGTCAGTAAGTATGTATACAATTATGTGCTTTGACTACAGCATTAAAGAATTTTAGCCCTTATTTCTAGCAATGTAAGTGTTTCTTTCTAACACCCTAGTCATATTTAGTGACAAGTATATTGGGTTCACTAGAAAGTAATTTCGGTCTTCACAAATAGATAGAGTTACGATTTTTTTGGATGACTTTTGACATTTGATAGCTGTTACTTTTAGCTTACTTTAGAAGCAAATTGCATGTAATTTAGTTCACAACTGTTAGTTCAGTGTCAATTTTAACATGGGGTGCAAAAACGAACATCTTCACCATATTTTGCTTTTTTTATTTCTATAAAGGCAAGAAACCTGCTGAGGCTCACAAAGAGATATGTGAAGTTTATGGTGCTGATTGCTTAAGAGAATGCACATCAGAAATGGTTTAAAAAATTCCTTTCTAGAGATTTTTCACTCAAAGACAACCAACCTCCTGAAGTTGATGATGACCGAATCAAAGCCATAATTGAATCTGATTGTCATATAACTGTGTGAGAGATTGCAGAAAAGTTAAATGTATCACACACAATTGAAAATCACTTAAAATGTCTTGGGAGTCATTAAGAAGCTCGATATTTGGGTTCTACATACATAGAAAGAGATTCACTTAACACAATGAATCAATATTTGCAATAAGGATCTCAAATGCAATGAAATCAAACCTTTTTTTGAAATGAATCATCACTAGTGATGAAAAATGGATTGTCTACAATAGCATCAATCCAAAACGATCATAGTCCAAGCATAATGAACCAACACAAAACACATTGAAAGCTGAATTCCATTAAAAAAAAGGTCATGCTGTTGAATCGGTAGGATTACAAAGGTGTCGTGTACTTTGAGTTGCTTCCAAGGAATCAAATGATCAATTCAGATGTTTACTGTCAACAACTAATGAAACTGGAGGAAGCAATCAAAGAAAAATGGCCAGAATTGGCAAATAAGGACCAGAAGTTCTATGAGTACAAGAATCATGAAGTGGACAGAATGATGGCAAAAGGTCATCGAACAAAATGGAAAATATATAATTGATTAAAGTTCATTCTTTGTATGAAGAAATTTCACACTAAAAAAACAAAATTACTTTCTTGCCAACCCAATAGTTTTCCTTTTTTGGTAAAACATTGCATACTGTTGTCTATATATATTATATATAGTAAAATTGAATAAATGAACATTAAAAATAACAATAACCAAACAACTAGAGGATATGCACATGGAATGTATTAGTTTGATGCTCAGTAAAAAGAGAGAGTTTTTGATGTTTTGAGCATAGCTCTCCGTCGGAAAGGAAAACAGGAAAAGTTCAAAGAAGGAAAAAAAGATCACCAACAGCACAATTCATTTTTATATATATATTTTTAATATTTTATATTCTTTGTATGTGTTTGTTTGTGCATGTGTTGAGCAACAAACCCTCAGCCAATTGGTAGATCAAGCCATACTATAAGTATTTGATCTGTGACCTAGTCTGCATTTGACAAGTGGCACACAGTGCTCCAGCATAGGTTATGTACTTTTTAGGTGGAGAGAGTGTGTTTTGTCCAGCACAAGCAAATTCCACTTGAAAGAAACTCACAGTGCAGGCCATTTAGTGACAACATGAGAACAAATCAAATCCTCCAGTGATGAAGTGATAGCAACAGGGACAGTTGGAGAAAGTCACTGGAGGTCCCTAGCTTGAGCTTTTCATGTATGATGCTAAGAGGTAGATGACCATTCTGTAAAACTGATGTGTTCTCTTCTTAACTACAAAGCAGCCTATTTAGGATGGCACTACTTTCTCTTGTGTGGGGAGGGGGTTAAAAAAGGTGTCCTAAAAATTGCTGGCTCACACAATCCTGTCATTATACTGTGAATGGCTGAACTTTCAACCATACAGTCAAGAAAATATGAGAAAACAAAGAGAAAAGGGTAGAGAAATGGATATGAGTATAGAAACTTGGAATGTACACACCCCCCAGGACCACAAGAAGTGTCCTGAGTGCAAAACATCACTTCTAGATCAGTTTCCGAGAAGTAAAAATGTTAGTATTGCTGCTCTTTCAGAGATAAGGCTACTAAATTCTGGTCAGTTGAATGAAGTTGTTGGAGAGTGCACTTTCTTCTGGATTGGTAAATCTGAAGCAGAAAAATGGAAATCTGGTGTGGGTTTCACTATTAGTAATGATTTGTACATAAACTAGAATCCTTACCAAATGGATTTAATGATTGTCTAATGTTAATGTGAATCCCATTTGGCCTACAAAATTATGCTACACTAGTAAGTCTGAATGCACCAACACTTAGTTCTGCAGATGCAGCTAAAGGTAAGTTCTATTTTGATTTATAAATATTGTTGAACCAAATTCCCAGTCAAAACAAAATTTTCCTTTTAGGAGATTTTAATACCAGATTGGCTTTCTTGACCAAATATTCTTGGTAAACATGGTCTTTGCAAAATAAAGTCAAATGGACTGCTGCAACTATCATTATGCAGTGAATTTGAACCTTCTATCACCAATGCTCTTTTTCAACAGTCCAATAAAAACAAAGTAATTTGGTATCATTCTAGATCAGGTCATGGTCACTTGATTGACTATGTGATTGTCTGAAGCTGAGATAGAATTGATGCTGGCATGGGTTGGATGATAGTTTGACATGGAACTAGCTAGCAGAGAGCTGTCCAGACTCCAACTCTGTTGTGGCATGGTTTCTATGACTGGATGCCCTTCCTAATACCAACCACTTAGCTGAGTGTGGTGAGTACTTTTTACATGCCACCAACATGGGTGCATTAATGCAGCACCAACATGATATTATATAATTTTACATTCTTGCATAACCTCATTATTTCATGAGGCAATATCAAACCTTTTATTGGCAAGATCAATATATATTGGAAAAATTCAATCGTCACTAAGTGTGACTAAAGGTGCTGAAGTACCTACATTGTTAGAAATAAGAGTTAAAATGCGGAAAGAAGAATGTAAATATATTAAGAGTATTTTAACTTTTATTTCTAGCAATGTAGGTGCTTTGGCACCCATAATCACTCTTAGTGATGATTGAATTTTTCCTTTATGGTATTACATTGCACCTGGCTGTTTGTATTAATTTATATATATATATATATGCCCCTGGGAGTTCCTCTAAGCTGATGACCTTGTTCTCATAGCGGAATCACTACCAGTACTAGAGAGTAAATTTCAAGTGTGGAAGCAAGGTTTAGAATTGAAGGGCCTCAGAGTCAATGTTGCAAAAACCAAAGTCCTAGTAAGTAGGAAGGCGAACACATCACAAAACCCTTCAAGTAGATGGCCCTGCTTGAGCTATAGGAAAGGTGTAGGTAGAAATTCCATAAGATGTACCCAGTGTGAGCTTTGGATGCATAAGAGGTGCAGCAACATCAAAGGAAGGTTAGCTTTTTTGTGCGGCAGATGCACAGGGAAAATAAACACCGCAGATGCTCAGAAAACTGATTCTATCACATGCCAGGGGAAGAAACTAGAAGTCGTTGATAGCTTCCGCTACCTAGGCGACCAAGTCTGTGGTGGAGGTGGATGCTCTGAGTGTTACCACTAGAATAAGAATAGCCTGGACAAAGTTCAGAAAGCTCCTACCTCTACTGGTGACAAAGAGCCTCTCGCTCAGAGTGAAAAGTAGATTGCATGATGCATGTGTACGAACTGCCATGCTACACGGCATTGAAACACGAGCCATGACTGCTGAAGACATGCGTAGGCTTGAAGGAAATGAAGCTAGTATGATCCGCTGGGTGTGTAATGTCAGTGTGCACACACTGCAGAGTGTAAGCACCTTGAGAGAAATGTTGGACATAAGAAGCATCAGATGTGGTGTGCAAAAGAAATGACTGAGCTGGTATGGTCACATACTGCATATGGATGAGGAGAGCTGTGTGAAGAAGTGTCACTCCCTAACAGTGGAATGACTACAAAATATAGTTGTTTTACATGAGAGCGAAATTTCTTGTCAGAAACAGCCATATAAATGGTGTAATGAAATTGAAGGAAGACGTTGAAACTTCCCCTCCGCAAACTTATTTTTTTCAACAGCAAAGGGAGCTATTTTTTTGGAGAGATAAGCTAACAAAATCCCCTTTATTCTGTCTTCCCACATAGCCTGCGTATAAACTAACAACAAATGCTACATAAAGTTAAATTGGTATGGAGCTTTCTGAAAGATATGTATAACTTTTGCTAGTGGAAGCAAAACTTATTTAAAGGTTGATTCTTTGGGATGAATCATATATGATTGTTTAAAAAAGGCTAGAATGACAATGCTGAAACATATTTGAAACAATGGACAACAGTCAAAATGTCATAATGGATGGATAAATAAGCATCCTTAAAGTGAAACAATGCATTGATAGGTAAACAGTTATCAACAAATAGAAGAAAGGTAAGGGAACATCACCTTTCAAGTAACTCAGAATAAGTAGAGGTAAGCTTGCCAAAGTTTAATGCAGTTTAAATATGGAGATTAAGGTTGTTTGGTATTAGATATTCATTGTGTACAGTGTGCCTAGTCAATTTAATAACAGTCACAAGTGGGCAGTCGAAATAAATAGACAAAATCCTTTCACTTTTATAGAAAAATTAAAAAAGTAAGGAAGACCCTACATACAAAACAACTATGTCCTTTTTACGTCCATTTACGCAGGAGCTCTGGGCAATATGTTATACTGCATGACCATCCTTGGGACATAAGTAATGTTTGTGTAAAGTTTGGTGAAAATTAGTTGAGAATTGTGGAAATGTATGTGTTAGTCAATATACACACACCTACTGTGATTTATATATGTTAAATTAATCGTTTTTCCAGAAATGTAGCTTGGAAATTTAAAAAAATTGGATTAAAGGTAAAATAAAACAAACTTACACGATGCATGATATTGTTCTTGTGACAAAATGCAACACCTTTGAGTAGCATAAGTAGGTAGGATTTTAGCTGAGACTCAGTGAGAGGATGCTCAGAATCATGAATCACTTCCCACAGATCTGACAGCATATACTCAAAAACCAATACGAATCCAGCACCATGAGGAAAGACATCTAAAAGTCTGACAACCTGAAATATACCAATTTCTATAATCTTTATGAATTTTTTAAAACCTAAGCCAAATCTCTGTTCTGAAAATATCTGGTAACAGTTAACTATCACTCACTACAGTTGTCAGCTGTTTTATGAATTATCTATTGCATTATCATTAAAAAAATTAATTTAGATCTAAATGTTATTTCATATCTGTCCTGCACTATAATAATGACATTAACTACATATACCTCTAATTCAACTATTCAACATGGCTACATATTATGTGTATCTCTACCCAATCATTCCATTATTGAGTCAGAGAGAATATCTGACCCAATGTTAATAAAGGATTTAACAAATGAAAACAAAAGAAATATTCCCTTTACATATTTGGTTACTATTTGAATGAAATGTGCACTGCTAACAACTATAACCATCAATATCTAAAACAGTCATGAGCATTGAGATTTTCTGAATGGCATGCCTAATGAAAAGTTACTTTGAATTTTTTTAGCAAAACAGCCTGCCTGACAATGAGTCATGTCTCATGTGGCCTACTTTTCAAGAAAGGTGGCCCATGCCTAACCTAAGATAAATTGTTTCTTTGTACATATGTGCATGAATATATTTCTATTGCATTTTATTTTCTGAGTAACTTAATTATATTTATAGTATAGTAATTAGTACATAGATTACTAAGCACAACATGTTAAACAGAGCTGGGCTTCATGCTTATTATTTGGGAAATTTTCTAAAAAAGGAAAAAAAAAAAAAAAAAAATTTTAAAAAATACATTATTATAATAATAATAATTGTTCATAAAAAAAAACATTCAATCAAGCAATGTAACAGATCAGAAAACTCTCATTTCTTTATGGTTCAATATAGGATGGCAGTGGTGCTAATAAAACTGATTAGCAACAGTAAATATTGGTAAATTTAATACATTACGTAACTGGTAAAACAATACATAGCAGAAAATGAAAATATTTCTGAGAGTGAAGATATATTAAGGAACCAGTCTTAGCTCAATTTCTTTAAAACTGCCATTCAGCCCTTGAATACCTTTAGTCTATTCTGTTCTATTGTGAGGATTCAAACCAAATTTCCAGTCATAATATGATCTTACAAAGTTCATGGGCACTGCTTTTACTCCTTTAAGCCATAAAAATAATATAAAAATAAAAAAGAACTAAATGAATGTAGAAAAGATACATACATCCATCTAACAACCTTATCTTGTAATACATATGGAGTGCTATGGCCTGTCTCCTTTATGATGATATCACTTTTGTATGTATAAACAATGTGTAAGAAAGAAAATAAACATTATTGTCATGTTCTGCATAATTCTAAATTCATAGTGTATTCACATCCTTAAAGTGTTTGAATCTGCTTTTCTACCATATTATGAAACTATTTTTCCATATTATTGGTAACACAATGTGTAAGAATAATGAACTAAGTAGGAGTTTCAAGATTTAACTTACATAGGGATTATCTTCTATCTGTTGTAGAGCCTTGATTTCTCTGTAAAATTAAAAGTAAAATAAAAGAATCATATTTCCACGAGTCTAATATAAATTAGTTTCAAAACAATCCTGAAGCTTTAAAATATACATGGTTTGCTTCAAATAATTATTATGAATTTAATGGTTATATTTTCATAACTAATATCTATTACAAGGATTTTTGATGTTTAGAAGATACATTAGTGAATGTATTAGGCAATATTTCAAATGTAAATTGTAGTCATAACTGATGCAGAAGTTTATAGTATACATTTTAGTTTACCTACATGCTAAAAGTAATCTTGATGAGATATAAGTCGTAAAATTTTGTGAACCAGAATATCAATAATAAAAGAAAATTTAAGCTTAGAATACAGTTGATTTAAATTGAATAATGTTTACTCCATAAACACTAAAAATAGATGTCACCATAAAGAAGTCATACAATATCACTAAATAGAACACAACTAAACTGTTGGATAAATACGTTCTTTTTCTACAACTCCACAATTAAGGAGATCTGTTTTGACTTATTTTCAATTCTCTTTATGGTTTCTGTACTGCCATAGTATCAGTGCTTCTAATCTATTCATTTATTGCTTTGTTTGTTGAAAATGAATATGGATATAAATGAAATATATTGCACATAAATATATATTTAACATCTAGTCAGGAGGGAAAACACTGCTCATGCCCTTATACTAGGCTTCCGGAATTTGTGGGAGGGAGAGTTGTAGCTATCCTCAGACCAGAGACTTGGACCTAATGCTTGTAACAAAATGGACTCTACTAATGGCACCCAAGGATCAGGTGGTGGTGTTAACCTGAACATTGGATTATGTCTACCTTGGCCACAACAGGAACTCAGAAAACAACAGAACCAGAACAAATATTGCAAGACAGTGTCAGGTGTTCTAACAATTCTGCTAGTTCACCACCCTGGACAGGTACTTCACTTGTCAAGCATCCAGTCCACATTGTAAAGTGGTTGGCATATGGAAGGGCATCCAGCTGTAAAAACCATGTCAAAACTAGCCTCGCCTGTGCTTGTGCCATGTAAAAAGCACCCAGTCCATTCTGCTGGGTGGTTGGTGTTAAGAAGGGCATCTAGCTGTAAAAACTGTGCCAAAATAGACACAGAAGCCTGGTGTAGTCTTCTGCCTGGCCAGCTCCTGTCCAACCCATTGCTAGCATGGAAAACATACTCAACAACAACAACAACAACAAGGAAGATGTTGATGATGATGATCAGAAGGATGAAAAGCAAGGTTGACCTCAGTTGAATATGAGCTCAGAATACAAGAAGCTAGATTAAATACAATAAAGCATTTTATCTGATGCTGTAATGACTGCCTATTCACCACCTAATAAATATATGAAATAAAGTTCCATTAACCCCATGTCCAATAGTCCAGCAAGCTCAATTGACCAGCATGTCACCAACTTTATATTTTCCTTTGAATTATCACTGGCTGCGGCCATCACTCAGTCATTGTTTTACATTCAAGTTGAAAAGAAGAGTTATCAGCATCTTAGTCTTTTGTAAGCACCTTAGTCTTTCTGTTTATTGTCTTATTAGTAAAACTGTCTTCCAATATTAATGAGTGAAACCAATTTGAGAAAAGTGTGAAAAGAAAGCATGTGATTCTCACATTGCACCTAGGAACTGAAATAAAAGGCCTTTGAAGAGGGATGAAAACCAGAATGCAATTATGTATGTGTGAGTATAACATACATTCCTCAACAATTTATGATAATATTAAGAAAAAAATAGTAAGTTATTGTAATTTATGGCTGATTCAGAGACAAGTAAAGGAGTTGATATGCAGCAAACATTGTGTGTGTGTGTGTGTGTGTGTGTATTCGTGCACACGCACATGCATGTGTGTGCGTTTTTACATGTCTGCATTTAATTTTCTCTTTAGCCCATTTGCTGTTAAGAGGCAGATTATTCAATTTCTCAAATTTTAACATGAATCTCCAGCATGAATTATTAATTAAACATTTCAGATAGAACTGTAATTCATACTATATCAGAAATGTGTTCTTGAGTTTAAGTCAGCTTCATAAGAACCATACATGAAACTCTTGGCCCTTGATGTTCTTTGGTAACTTTTTGCCAATTAAAAAATATAAAAGAATAGGTTCAGGAATGGCTGCATGGTTGAGAAGTATGCTTCTTAACCATATATGTGTGTGTGTGTGCGTGTTTGTGTATGTGTTTGCATTTGTGTGTATGCGCATGTGTACTTGTGCATGCAATACATGCATACAGTTCTGTTTGCAAAGTCTTTCCTAAATGTCAAACATCACTCACAACAGGTGGGTTTTCTAATTGGATAAATGAACTTAGAACTCTAGAAAATCATGAGGATAGTATGGAACTTGTGTTCCAGGTTTGCTTCATGATTCTCCATTGTAATGCTAAGCTGGATAACAAGGAAGACAAATAAAAACGATGTGCATCAGGAACTTGAAGAACTTATCTAGCAAAAACTGTCAGGAGAATTGATAAAAATCATAGAAAAACATGTGCAACATGAAATTGTAAATCAAATTGATAACCAAGATACTGTAGAGGTAATTCAAAACTGAACTGCTTAGTAACCAGTCATACATCATGGCCAAATCACAGTAGTTTCACAAAATTGGTCTGTTAAGCAACCAATCAGTGTCAAGCCATCGCATGATTCAATCTTCAACAATCCTATTTTTGTACCCTATAAGCTGCTTTTGGGTGCCAACACTCTTTGTGGAGCATTGAGAGTGGACCAACTCATTCTCACTTTTTACCATGCACAATGTTGAGGCAGCTGTGTGATGTGCCTCCATTCTTGCTACAGCCAGACAACCCAGAAAGAAAGTTAAGACAGATGGCAGATAGACATCAGAAATCTCTGTTGCTACAAATATAGCACAATTGTTTCCAGTTATGTTGGGCCATCCACGTGTGCTTGTCAATGCCTGTCATGGGCTGTGAAGCAGAAAGGAATTTCTCAAAACAAAAATTTCTTCATAAATATCCCTCGTCTGAAGGACATTTAAATTTGCTGCCCATATTGTCTCCAGAAAATGACATTGCAAAGAAACTCTCATGTGAGAAAACTTTGTGTGAATATAGTTTACAAAATACTCTTTTTTCTGTTTTTCTCTAGTAACATGCTAGAGAAAAAAAAACAAGAAAAAAAGTATTTTGAAAACTATATTAACTCTGGTCTTTGGTATGTTTTATTTCATCAATCTACAATGCATTAAGGATGTGTACAGAGAATCCATAATTTTCATCCCTCCATAATTTGAATCTATAAGGTATAGGAAATTTTTATATCTTCCATGTCCAAGTCACATCAGTGACTTTGACATACAAGATAACTCAGCATAGTAATTTAAATCAAAATCTGAGGCATAAATGTTACATTTTACTTTTAAATTTGCAATGATTTGTCATAGAATAAACACATTAAAGAAGATAACATGACTGGTAGGAAAAAGCCCACTGCATTTACAAGAATTTCACCCAATCACACTATTCTCTATCATTTAGACCTCAAAGCCCTTGTAGAGGTAGCAAGGCCTTTCAGGTCTTGTTGGATGTTGTGCTATAGTCACTGGTTATGAAGGGGCTCCCATAACAGTTCAAGTGTCATGGCCACATAAAGGTAGGTCCACCACTCTGTATGTGTGTGCATGCATGCTTGCACATCTGTGTATGTGTGTTTGTGTGTGCATATATATATATATATATATATATATATATATATAATCAAAGAGATTCAGAATTAGTATCTGCAATCTCAGGGGATTAAGGTACATTTTAAAAAAATAACATATATATATATATATATATATATATATATATATAATATTAATGGTTTCTTATTATTAGGAAACCAATAGATTTTATACAGGGCTGCAAGGAGAAGTGCTCAGAATAACTGAGACAAGAGTAAAATATTAGTTAAAGAATAAAAAGACTGGGTTAATGACTCAACATATCACACCCCCTCAATGAGCATATACAAGAAATACAGCATAATCCGTCAAACATAAGGAATAAGAAGAAATAACGCAAGAAAAATAACATAAGAAGAAATAATAAATAAAAAAAAATATAGCATATAGTATAAAATTTTTATACACGAATATATTGTTTCAACCGATAACATGGAATTGAAAAAAATTGAGTTAAAGGTATAATACAATACACGTGAATATCATTTCATAGAAGTTAAAAAAGTTAAAATTAATAGGAATAAAAATTAATACGGGAAGAGTAAAAATTTCAAATATATAATATAATAATATAATATAATATAATATAAGTCGATATAGTAAAATAAAATGAAATGAAGAAATGAGGTACCATAAAGTAGTCTATCGGTTGAAAAAAACAAGGACAGAAGTGATTTAACACCACTTAGAATTAAAGTTCAAAGTTCTTCAACTCCCTCGGGCACATTTCACACCTCAAAACCAGTAGACACCAAAAGGCAAGTTCGCACCAATCCGGCAACACAATAGCAAACAACAGGCATCCAGCAGGTATCAACAGGCAAAAGTTCAATTACAGCACACCACAGGTATCCATCAGTAAAAACAATTTCACGAACTTCATACAATACCTGTGGCCATTTCGGAGGTACACCACTGTATTTCAAAACACAATAGAGTGTAAACTGGTGATGACCTCCTCGTCAGGATAAAAGTCACAACATGCACAAGGGAAAAAAAAAAGATTTCTATAAAGAGCAAATATATATAAACAAATTGGACCAGCCTATGTAAATAATTGGAGGATTCCACAAAAAAAAAAAAGTGCCATTTTAGAATAGCCAAACAGGCTGCAGTATCAAAACCAATCTACGAGGTTTCAATTCACCCTAACGTAAACTATTACACTTATTATTTATTAATTTTAAATTTATTTTTATCTCTATACAGTTTCAAGAAGGTGGAGGAAAACTTATGGTTGCAGAAGGGGACTACCTCAGTGAACTTATTCAGGGTTTTTGGTCCAAAAGACCTGAGAATCGCAAGGGATTCCCTAATACATAAAGAGCATTTGCTAATATTTGCCTTAAAGTATGGGGCCCTCGCTATAATAAACCATTCAAGAGAGTACTTTATCTTCTTCTTCTTGAGTTCATGAAGATAAGAGGCAAGTGTGGTAGAGTTACTGTATATTTCCATTGAAAACAAACTCATAAGTGCTCTATATCTAGCCTTAAAGTTCTTCGTGCTTCCTATATAGAACCTATCTAGGATTATGCTATATTTCTTATATATGTATTCTTGTTTTTATACTATTCATTTGGTTCTTTATAGATTATTTTAATAGATAACTTATTTAACACTAAATTATTTAGAAGTTATAGTTTCATTTCAACATAATATTAGAACTTCGATTGGAATAGTGTTGATATATTTTCGATTATTTTTGATTAATTATTAATCTTTATAGTTTATAATATCGTTAAAGTTTTTTTTTTTTTTTTTTTTTTAAATCAACTTTGTATATATATATATAAAGTTTAACCTTTTATTCTTAATAATTTTTTCTTTCCTAATTTTTTCATTCCTAATTTTTTCCATTCATAATTTTTTCATTCATATTTTTTATTATTACGTTTATAGAAATAAATAATCTTGTATTTTTCTATTATTCAATTGATCTTTAATTATAATTAAATAAACGTCTTTAGCTTTAAATAGTATAGCTTTAACTATTACACCAGTTAAATATGTACTAATTTTATCTTCATTATTATTTTAAACTTAAACTTCGTTCAACTTGTATTTAAAACAATGATAATTTAAAACAATGATAATTTATGTAAGATGTTTTTTGTATATAATATACATGTTATTATAATGGATGAAGGGATGATTATTGAATGGTTATTATTTTAATATTATGATATTTTTTAAATAATTTTTCTATCTTTATATAATAAGTATTTCATATTAATTCATTTGGTACTTATTGTTGGTTGAGATATATATCTAATTATTGTTCTACTTACGATCTGACGAGTAGCTATATTTTTGAATAGAACTTATTTTCGATAATTTCAATTGATTTTAATCGATTTAAATTTCTTTTCTATTTGAAAATTGGTTATGAAACACGTGTAATCTTTTTATTATATTTATCTTATGATATTTACTTTACTTTATATTATACTCATTTATTGTGCTTTTAATTATTAATTTTTCTATATGTGATAGTGGATTTTCATCGATGAGTTCTTGAAAATTGGTTATTTTCCCTAAAACTATATATATATAGAGTTATTAATATTTCTAAGTCTCTCTAAAGGAGACTACGGCAGCGGTACTGGAAATTAATAGTTATCGCCAAGCCAACATGGCAGTCCCAAAATTAGGACGAAAGCTGCCGTGCATTAGCTCCAAGAAGCCATCGCCTCTAGCTAGCTATGTGACACACGAAACCTGTGTCCTTTATAACCTTCGAACAGGGGAGGTCAGCAGTGTCCCCCTGCTGGTTTGGCATCTGCAGACTAGACTAGTTTCAGGGTGTTGCCCCTTGTCAATGCAGAGTAGCCAAGCCTTAGCCAGGCGGCGCTGCTGACTATCTGCTCGAAGGTTATTTATCTAATTTCAGTGGAATCTATCCACTGGTTTTCAGAAATAGAGTTATTAATATTTCTAAGTCTCTCTAAAGGAGACTACGGCAGCGGTACTGGAAATTAATAGTTATCGCCAAGCCAACATGGCAGTCCCAAAATTAGGACGAAAGCTGCCGTGCATTAGCTCCAAGAAGCCATCGCCTCTAGCTAGCTATGTGACACACGAAACCTGTGTCCTTTATAACCTTCGAACAGGGGAGGTCAGCAGTGTCCCCCTGCTGGTTTGGCATCTGCAGACTAGACTAGTTTCAGGGTGTTGCCCCTTGTCAATGCAGAGTAGCCAAGCCTTAGCCAGGCGGCGCTGCTGACTATCTGCTCGAAGGTTATTTATCTAATTTCAGTGGAATCTATCCACTGGTTTTCAGAAATAGAGTTATTAATATTTCTAAGTCTCTCTAAAGGAGACTACGGCAGCGGTACTGGAAATTAATAGTTATCGCCAAGCCAACATGGCAGTCCCAAAATTAGGACGAAAGCTGCCGTGCATTAGCTCCAAGAAGCCATCGCCTCTAGCTAGCTATGTGACACACGAAACCTGTGTCCTTTATAACCTTCGAACAGGGGAGGTCAGCAGTGTCCCCCTGCTGGTTTGGCATCTGCAGACTAGACTAGTTTCAGGGTGTTGCCCCTTGTCAATGCAGAGTAGCCAAGCCTTAGCCAGGCGGCGCTGCTGACTATCTGCTCGA
>NC_142931.1:91621036-91628536 GCF_046866305.1 Octopus bimaculoides | reverse complement strand
ATCATATTAAACATAACAAATATGGGCGTTGGAGTTGACAAATTTATGATTAAAATTCTAACTAATAGTTACAAGCAATGGTAAATAAGTGAAATAACAGGTTCAATTGAACCAGAAATTAAACAAATGTGCACTGGTGAAACATGAGAAGAAATAGCACCCATTAGTTCCTACTTCCTCTAACAGCAAATGGACATTTGTACTAAATAACAGTGGTGTAGCTAGAGTGTGTGCCACCAGGGGTGGCCCTTCAGTTTGCTTCCCCCACAAAAGATACAAATTGCACAGTGACTATATTGATTATTGCATTTAATGGTGGGTAGTATTCATGTCCTGATATTAAAACCAGTATTACTTAATTTCAATACAGCGTATAAAGGCTTATAGCCTACAGCAGACCCAAAAGCAGTGCCACCTGGGAAGGACTGCCCCCTCTGCTCCACTCCAGCTATGCTAGTGCTCAATAGCTATATTGATAAATCTTACCTGCTTATATTTAGCTTTGAAAACAATGCCATGTGCTCCTTCTCCGATGTTTCCAAGAATGGTATACTGTTCCATTGTGTGTGTGACATCTGAACCATGAAAAGAAATCTAATTCTTCCAGTATTAAAGTTTCAATAATAATAAATTGCTGAAACAAACTAACTATAAATGAGTACAAGAAGTTATATTTGATTGTTATGTTAAAAACTGAGTTAACTGTTACAAATTATGAAAATTACTCCTTTTCTAATTGCTTGTTTATACTGTCACATCTGTTCATCAAAATTGTTAGATAAGTTATATGGCATTGGATAATGCAAATAGTTTGTAGCTGCATGCTCCCCTGAAAACTAACTAATCAGCTTTGAGTTAACCCACCTTTTTTTTTTAATTATGTAAATAGAATAATGTACTTTCACCATCTGTGGCATTATTGGGACCCCATAAATCCATGATTTTTAACTTTCATTATATCTTAAATATCTATTTAGAATCATCATCATCGTCATCATTGTTTAACGTCTGCTTTCCATGCTGGCATGGTTGGACGGTTTGACTGAGGGCCGGTGAGCCAGAAGGCTGCACCAGGCTCCAATCCAATCTGGCAATTCTTCTACAGCTGGATGCTCTTCCTAACGCCAACCACTCCGAGAGTGTAGTGGGTGCTTTTTACATGCCACCAGCATGAGGGCCAGTCAGGCGGTACTGGCATTGACCATGCTCGAATGGTGCTTTTTACGTGCCACCAGCATGAGTGACAATCAGGCAGTACTGTCATCAGCCACAACAACAACTTCACTTGCCTCAACAGGTCTTTGCAAGTGCTGTTTATTGCCCAATGATTGAAGGATACTCTTAAATGGGCTGGTTATGCTGCACTGGCATAGGCCACAGTTACAGTCTCACTTGGCTTGCCGGGTCTTCTCAAGCACAGCATATCTCCAAAGGTCTTGGTCACCTGTCATTGCCTCAGTGAGGCCCAACGTTCAAGGGGCATGCATTAAAAAAGTTTGTGAAGATAACATAGTAGTTGGGTAATTTTTTCTTCTTTCACTTATTAGTTTGTGAAGATAACATAGTAGTTAGATAATTTTTTCTTTCACTTATATATTTATTTATTTATGTTATCTAATTTGAATTCTACTAGATAAACAATATAAAATATTTTTTGTCATTTCTCTATTTTATCATAAACATTTGTACAGTGAAACCTATCAATCATCATCATCATCATCATCGTTTAACGTCCGCTTTCCATGCTAGCATGGGTTGGACGATTTGACTGAGGACTGGTGAAACCGGATGGCAACACCAGGCTCCAATCTAATTTGGCAGAGTTTCTACAGCTGGATGCCCTTCCTAACGCCAACCACTCAGAGAGTGTAGTGGGTGCTTTTTCGTGTCACCCGCACGAAAATGGCCACGCTCGAAATGGTGTCTTTTATGTGCCACCCGCACAAGAGCCAGTCCAGGGGCACTGGCAACGATCTCGCTCGAAAACCCTACAAGGCCAGTCAGGCGGTACTGGCAACGGTCACGCTCAGGATGGTACATCTTATGTGCCACCCGCACAAGAGCCAGTCCAGGGGCCCTGGCACGATCTCACTTGGCTTGCTGGGTCTTCTCACGCACAGCACATTTCCAAAGGTCTCGGTCAGTAGTCATCACCTCGGTGAGGCCCAATGTTCGAAGGTCTTGCCTCACCACCTCAGCCCAGGTCTTCCTGGGCCTACCTCTTCCACGGGTTCCCTCAACTGTCAGGGAGTGGCACCTTTTCATACAGCTATCCTCATTCATTCTCACTACATGTCCAAACCAGCGCAATCGTCTCTCTTGCACACCACTACTGATGCTTCTTATGTTCAGCTTTTCTCTCAAGATACTTACACTCTGACGGGTATGCACATTTACATTACACATCCAGCGGAGCATACTGGCTTCAATATTAGAAATAAAATGAGAAACAAAACATTATAAGCAAGAAGTAAAATATTATGGCTACAAAACATTATTTTACAAGTTTGTCAGAGAAGAGACTGTGCACATAACTTTTGCAGGATATTCCAGTTTGGAAATATGTGGCTGATGTTCAGCCTGTCTGTTAATGTATTTTTCATCTTTTATTCTTCACTTGTTTCCGTAATAGAGACAAAGAGAATTCTGTCATGTATAGAGTATCAGAGGTGAGACACAATATAACAAGAATAGAAAAGACAAGTATGCACTGGTGGAAAATGTATTACTAGCTAATTTAGAAGACAAAAAATTGAAACAGCATATCCTAATTTCGTTGATGTAGCATTTTGGTGAGGGAATAATTACCTATCAACCAAATGACTATCTTTTGAATATAGTCCAGAACAAGTCTTCAAACTGACAAATTCCAGGCTCCACCAAAAAAAAAAAAAAAAAAAGGTAAATTTTACCCCACTCTTTCTTTATGAATAAGAAACGAAAACAATTTTCTTCTTCATATAATTTTATATATTATTGTGTCTAGGGAGAGTCATTCTCTTTTAGTGCCTTATCATTTAACACACACACCGGTTCGATTTCCACTCATTTACTTATTTATTTTTTCTAAAATTCTCGTTGCGTCTTGCAACCTTTTCAATAGTCCGTTATCACAGCTGCGTTCTTTCATATCTTTCTTTATCATGGCTTTGGACAAGTTTTAAAAACTATCTAAATTTATTTGAATATTGCTATTTGCCTGGCCTCACATCATACATACACTCTATTAGAGACACTGGTCTAGAATGTCGATGTGTTTAGCAACAGCCCTGCCTCATGGATGTGAACAGTACTCTAATGTGAGTATTAGTTCAGCTTTGAAGAGGGCCAGCTGCTGATTAGGGTCGAATTTTGGGGAAAAAATGGAATTATAAGAAAATTTTACCTGTCGTTATGGGGATATGAACTTAGGGTAATTTTTTTGAAAGTTTAGAAGAGCTAACGACAATTTCGCTGTAAACAATTTAAATTTAATCTCAGATAAACGCATCGGTTCGTGTTGTAAAATAGAAGATTAAATATTTTAGAAGTAGTGCATTTATTAAAATTATTTGCCTAATCAGGTAAGATAGACAACTAAAGGTCTTATATTATTTACCAGAGAAACAAAATTAAATGTGGTATTTTCAACGTTTTAACTGGCATTAACGACATAAAGAGTAACGGGTTCGATCGGGAATCAGAATCTTGATTATGTTAGATAAACAGGTGTTTATCTAACATAATAAAGCGCTCGAGATACCCTGCTATTTAATTGCATTTATTAGAAACTTTAATACTTATAAGTGAATTAATTTCAAATGCTGCCAATTATTTTAAACAGCGTTCGAAATTAGTTCATATTAAAGAATACACTTACCTACTCTTTCTCACTACCAAAATTGCCCTGAGTGTATTGTGAATCAATTACTCGACAAAAGCTTATGTTGAAAAAGTAACTAAAAATGTTCAGTTGTGCTGCTTTTATACAAAAACATAAGTATAGTTATTTAGGAAATCCAAGGAATATCAATAGCTGGAACAATTTTATTCACCCTTTAATTCAAATCAAATCGTTTTAACGTAGGCGAATCAAAGTAAATTGTATGTCAAATATTCCTTATTCAATGTTTATAATTAGTTCGTTGCTAAGGGCACCGCCATTATTGTAATCATAACAATATTTCTCTCGTTTCTTTACGAGAACAGTATTAATTTAGCTACATTTCTATCTGTATATTGTAGTTTTCATATTCTATTTTTATTTTATTTATTTATTAGCGATAAAGACGAACCATCGCCTATTTATTTTTGCGGGGATGATCATTTGAAAATTAATTTTCAATTTACGAATACATATACACAATAGTTGAAAATATGGCGGAGTTTTGGAAACGTTGTCGGTCAAAGTCCTGTATTTCATGGGAAAGGAAGAGTAGTTTTCTCTTCATTTTTAGAATTCCCGTATTTCATGCAACAGAACATACGATTCTTGGGACTTCGATTAGATAGCTAAGCCTAAACTTCGCTGAAAGCATTTCTTGATTTCATTTGAATTTATGTTGTGAAGGTTAAGGAGAATTAATCGAATTTTCTTTGATATGAACATGTATTATTATTTATTTTTGTTAATCTTTCGTAATTGTTACAACAGAAATATTTTCACCCTCTTAATATTACATATATTTTTTTCCTTTTTCAAAGTCAGGGAGGACTCTATACTCGGTCACTTGACTTACTAGAAACAACAGCCAAATCTCCCTACCATCTTGAAAGCAGCAGGGACATAGTAGATATGTTTTTCTACTACAGACACAAGGCCTGAAAATACAATCCAAGATACACCATATTCGAAAAAAGAAAGGGATGGTCATGACTGGAACGTCTTTCACCATATATTCACTGAAATAGGACAGTCCTCTTGTTAAACAAAAACATGCTTTTTTTAATAGGCGTGGCTTAATTTGTTTTTGTCCATTGCATTCCACTTCAGCGAATATTTTGTTCGCTGCTTCGCTGCTGACAAGCAATTACTAACAGGCCATGGGTAAAAGACGAAGCCTCCGTCAGTGGTTCTCAAACGGCATCCATATAAGATAGATAGATAGAGAGAGAGACAGACGCTCCGGCCAGTCATGGTATTAGCTGTCAGTAGCCAAAGAATCGACAGGCCAGCAACAAGCAGGCAGGCAGACAGATACTTCACTAGCAGTGAGCACTTTCACTTCTGACAGCTAATAGCATGATAGTGCCGATTTTGTTGTTAAAATTTACGTGTAATAAAATTGGTTATACTTCTCCAATTCCAATCCACAAAATATTTCAACAATTTTTCTATGCAATTCCAAATAATATTCGATTATAAAAATATAATAGAATTTTATTTAAACATCGAATGGTTATGGGGGTCCTGCAGAGTAAAATAGAAATCAAAGGGGTCCATAGGCAAAAAAAAAAAAAAAGGTTGAGAAGCACTGCGCTACATGGTCGCTCGTTAAACTAGAAGTAGCGAACAAACCTTCCTCAAATAACGCCCCACCTTCTCATAAACAAGGGATATGCGTTCAGCTTATTTACGTACAAAAAATTGTTTCACTTTAATTTAATATAAAATCTGTCAATTTCGCAAAAGCCTTCACTTCTGTTCAGTATTGGAGTTGAAAATTACAACATACATACGTACGTATGTATATATGTGTCTATTCAGTTTTATTTCAAGATTTCTTGCCAATAGAGAAAGAGTCGGTTTCTAACCTAGATCCAAGGCTCCTTCATTGGAATTTCAACATCACCAACAGGGTATTTTTGTTTGTATGTGCGCAGATTTGTATATTTTGTTTTATGTATGTATTCTCATGGATATAGTTTGCATATCTAAACACGATCATATATATTTAAATGATAAAATTCTGGCAAGTTTTACTGATTTTTACAGTTCCAGCGATGGATTTGATCTGTAGTCTTCAAATTAGCTTTCTCCTTTTTGGTTTTGAGAAGCCTAATTTCTCAAGATTGGTATTTAGGCAGTGTGTTACATATCCCAGTACTCCAATAATTACAGGTATAAACCTGAAACTTGTAATCTGGGTAGAGTAACTGCAGATTTCTCGGTTGTTCGGTGTAGGTATTCTCTTTTTCACTGATCTTCATTCAGCTTTATGTTAACTTCTGCTGGGCAGCTAATTTCCACAGCTGTACTCTACCCCAAATCATTATATCAGGTTTTCACTGGGACATTCCACCAGTACTCCTCTTTATTATGAGTGGCTCTGGCTTCTACCATACTGTGGGTTCTTATTTCTGTGTCTTCGGGGTTATCCTGATGGATTTCATTAAGTTACCCTTCTGATGGATTTCATCAAGTCTCATTGGTAGATGACACCATGATGACATTTTCAAACAACTGCTTATGATGTGGGTGATATTTTCAGTGTTAACTCCACAAAGTCTGCATCAGTTTATGTATGTATGAAATAATGAGGGGTGAGGGGACAATGAGGAGTTTTTATTGCATTTTTGACTTTGAGACAAAATATATTTCTTACAAATGACCTTCTCCAAATGCAAAATGCATTAAAAACATAACATGATTTGATTACTATTTCAGAAAATTATTGCCGTTCTCTTTGAGCATATAAAAGACAAATTTAGCTGGGCAAAATGAGTAAGCCAAGATAAGGTAATATGTTTTGGACTCTCTCAACTTCAACAACAGTAACTATGCTGACCAAGTTTTACTCTTAAAGATGATACAACAGTACAAAATGATGATGCCATACTTGCAATGTAATGATTTCAAACAGGTAGGGAGAAAATAACAAGAAATCAGAGATTACTCATTTTACCCTGGTTACTAATTTCCACCCACTCCCTATGAGAGGGGTGAAATTAGGTTGACAAGCATATATATATATATATGTGCTTGTCAACCTTCCCACACTGTGTTGGAATTTCCAGCTGTCACTATCCACTCATTTTGCTGAAAATACTTGCATTTAGAAATTCTCCCATATTTGTGATGTTTTGTTGACTTTTGCCATTCCACTTGTAGAACAGCACCTGTGACACTTCACAATCTTTGATTTGGACTCTCTTCTGCTCATTCCAAAGTATATGAGAGAAGGCTTTTTTTAAAACATATTATCAATCATGTTTAGTGCTAAAACACTCACTAAAAGTGAATTTCTGAGGAATATATGGTTTCTTAACGTAAGAGAAAGTTTAGTTTTGCCAGGTATTTTTCTAATGCAGTGATTTTTTTGAGTTAATATAGTTTTCAAAATACTTTTTTCTTGTTTTTTTCTCTAGCATGTTGCTTATAAGCTTATAAGAATAGGATGTTTTATTAGTCCTTAATGTTTTTAATTAGTTCTCAAACCTTGAATAATTTATATATTTCATTTTATTTAATGCCTGACTCTAAAAGGATCCTTTTTATTCCATTATTTCAGGGCTTGTATTGGTAGTGTTATAGTTATTTTATAGTTTGACTTAAATAAATCTAATCCTTGTTCCATTAAT
>NC_142931.1:91606036-91616036 GCF_046866305.1 Octopus bimaculoides | reverse complement strand
TAATTCCTGAAAAAGACCGAATGGTTATGATTTGCATGCTTTTCATTAAAGATGATGTCAAACTAAACATCAACTTCTAGGCACTTTTCTAACTACTTTGTCTGATACTTCCACATTATTCTTAGTTATTCCTTTCTTAATCATGTTTTTTTTCTGCAGATGACTAATTTAACAAATTGTAACAACAGAGGCATGTGAAGCCCACAGGGGGCCAACCCTTCCACTTCAAATGTTATATATCTTTTACTTGTTTTAGTCATTGAACTGCAGCCATGCTGGGACACTGCCTTGAAGAGTTTAGTCAAACATATCACTGTACTTTTTTTTTTTTAAAGCTTGATACTTATTCTATCAGTCTCTTTTGCTGAACTACTAAGTTATGGGGATGTAAACCAACACTAGTTGTCAAGCAGTGGTAGGGGGAAGCACTGAAAAGTTCCTGGCTTTGGGTAAAAAGAAAATACAGGAGGATCAGTTATTTTATTCAACATATTCCCCTCTAAGATTCACACACTTATTGCAGCGGTCCTTCAGTATTTCTAAACCCTGTAAAAGAACTCAGAAGGTCATGTCTCCAAATAAGCTTTTGTGATACCCTTAAAGTCAGGATCTTTTCAGCACCCCCTCATATACATGACAAGCCTCTTTTAGTTTTTGTCCACTAAATCCACTAACAAGGCTTTGATTGACCTGGGGCTACAGTAGAAGATATTTTCCCAGGGTGTCACAGAGTTGAACTGAACAAGGGATCATGTGGTGGGGAAGTAAACTTCTTACCACACAGCCACTCCTTTGCCTATAAATCTGTTATGCAAATGTACTTCATCTACCCAGCCATAATACTTAAAATATTACTTTTGTTTCCATCATAATCTAATCTAAAAACATTATAAAATTAAAATATGTACTTCAAATATATTAAGAGAAAGAGAGAGAGAGAGAGTCAAGCATTGTTGCAAAATATATCTTATTTCCTTCTTTTCTAAGAGAGTTTACATAAATCGTGGTTTTTTTATACTTCTTTCATTTTTCAAAATTAAGAACAAAGTCCTTTCTTAATCTAAAATATACTCTCCTACATTTTCTACAATGCTCTTTCATCTATATGGCAGATTTGCAAGGCCCCTCTTCCAAAATTCACTTGTCCATGATGGAAAATACTTCTCTAGTACTGTTCTGACCTCTTCTACAAAATTAATATTTTTTCTGTCCAAATGACTTTGAAGACTGCAGAATAAATGATAATTAGAGGAGGAAACGTGTGGCGAATATGGTGGATGGAGAATTGTTTCTCATTGAAACTGCTCCAGCCTTTGGAATGACATCCTCGCTGTTGTGGCTGAGCATTATCCTGATGGAAGAATACCTTTTATCTTGAAACCAAAGATGGTTGTTTTTCGTCTAGCACAGACTTAAGCTGCTCACTGTAGATCTCCTTTGTTATTGTTTGGTTTGGGTTTAAAAGTTCAAAGTGGACTAAACTTTTCATATCCCACCAAACAGATAACAACACCTTACGTGGGTGAAGACCTGGGGTGCCGGTGTTTCTCCTTTCCCTACTCACTGTCTTTTGCGCTTGACACTTTTATAGAGAACCCATTTCTCATTATCAGTCGCTATTCAGTCTAAAAACGGTTCATTCATGAGATGTGACAACAAAGAAGAGCACACATTCACTCTCTGTGCGTGATTAGACTCAGAAAGTTTGTGAGGAACCCATAGGCCCTATTTGCTGACTTTTACAATGTCATGCAGGTGTTGATGAATGGTTGAATGACCAAGTCCAAGCTTCTCTGATAGTTCCTCAACAGTTATGATGGGATTTTGTTCCATCAGGGTTTGCAGGACATTCTCGTCAAGCTCTACAAATCTTTCAGGATGAGGCTCATGTTCTAGGCTATAGTTTCTGGAACCACCACTGACACTGGCTTACACTTATTGTCTGACTCCCATATACTGCATTAATATTCCTTGCACTTTCCATTGTATTGTTGCCCTTGTTGAACTCGTAAAGCAAAATATGCTCCTTTGTCACTTCCATTAAAGCTTTGAAAAAATAACTGTTAAAATCGAATTGCACTCTTCAAAACTTACACAAAGAATAAGAGAAGATAAAATTGCTACCTGCTTTTATAGCAAGTTGATGCAGGTAGTTCATCCTATCCCACCCCCCTCCGACTTTAAGCTCATGCAATTGAAAAAACCCACATTATTTATGGGATGACCCAATAAAAAACATGCATGCAAATATAAACATGAACTGGATGTCTGAATAATTTTTGCATACTGAGATGGGACTCAATAAGTAGTTTTCAGTTTATGCTGCTTCATTCTGTTGTCAGTTTTAGACAAATTCTAAGTATGGATGAGTTTGTCGTCATAAACTGCAAGTGTTATAAAATTAGATATGAATGATTGCATTTTAGAGATTAATGTTCTTTTTTTTACATTGGCCAATATTGATGAAAAAGTAATTTTTCATAAGTACATTCATACAGGCTGTAAACTGACCCATTAAAGCATGTGATTTTATATCATATTACTGTGTTGTAATGAACATGTGTATTGACACTAGCATGGATGTGTGGTTGAAAAGTTTGGTTTGCAACCACACGGTTGTGAGTTCAATTCTACTGCACAACTACCTTTGGCCATAGTCCAAGTTGATTAATGCATTGAGTGAAATTTGTTAAAACAGAAACCTGCTATTTGTGTGTATATATATATAAATAAATAACAAACGATGGATAGATGTTAATTCAATACAACCATTTCTAACAAATTCTTTAACTGATCAGTGAGCACATTATATCATTATAAAAAACCATTTTCTTCAAATGAATACACAAATTTTCCGATTAAGGACATTTAAAAAAAATTTTAATCCATGGCACACATATTTGGTGATTCTATGATCAACACTTGTAATAGAATGTTATATACTTAATAAAATGTGCATTTTTGAATTAGCCTAAGGGCTGATGATATACTCAATTGAGTTCAATTAATTGCATACATAACCTGAATATCCTTCTGTACTGATGTTGATATTCATCAATAATTGCTGTGTATGCATTTTAATGCTGATCTAACCTAGTGCCTTACCTTTAAGTACCTGAATCTTAACATATGTATATACACACAGTCAGGCAAGGGCTGCTGATAGATTGGTGCATCAAACTGAAGTATCTTGTGAGTAATGTCCCTTTATAGTAAGGAGGATACATCCTTTTGATAAACTAAGTTCTTGGGTTGATAGACTCTTGAATGCAGTGTTTCAGCACAGCTACAACCTAAAGACTGAAACCACTGCAAGAATCTTTCCTTTCTACAATAGCACTTCTCCACACCATTGCTACCACTCACAACTTAGTGTAGACTGTCACCTTAAAACACCCTGATAATCTTCATCAAATCAATAATCCTGTAACTATTCTGGCACATCAGTGTGTCCTTTGAACTTACACTGTCTTGAGACAAACTATTGCATACACATCCTATTTTCCCCCTTGAACTACCCCTCACCAAAAACACTGAACTTGTCATTTATGAGCACAAAAAACTTAAAACCTACTTCAACTGTCAACCTGCACTCAACCCAGGGGAACAAGCTGTAGATGGCCTTGTCCACTTACAACACATTATTGATGTATTACTACAAAACACCACATAATCCACGGCTTCTTTTGGTACATAGGCTGTACTGCAGACCTATCAATCTACTTAGCCATACCACATAAATCTATAGAAACTAGCACAAACACTTGACACCTTCATACCCAGCCATAGATAAACACAAACTTTAAATACATGCACAAAATACTCAAAACACATACATATCCACTTCACTACAATAACACCACACGTACTTAAATACAAATAAGCTTCAATCCAGGCAGATTAACACCTTAGAGCTACACTAACCACATACCTGCACAAGCACATGCAACATCAATATTGACCAGAAGTCAATTACATACACTATATGCATATCAGCATATGGTAAGACATGCATTGAATCTGATTATATTTATACACACAAAAGAGCAAAGATTTCAGACTTTAAGACACCTCTATGAAATTTACCTTCACAAATCTCCAACTATTGTCCCTAAAATTTTCTTTCTTACTTCATCTCACAATTTACTTATGAAATCTTCACATACATATTAACTGCTTATCCCATATATACCTACACACACACACACCAACACTGAAACTGATCATCAACTAAAATATACAATAGCCCAAACTAAACATACCCATTTATACAATGCACACAAACTATAACATGGTACCTGACACATTCAGCTACCCAGTGTATTCTGAATATGTACTCAATATGCATAGAAGTTATTTGGCCCCTATGATATGAATCTAGTCATCATCACTGAACCTGCAAAAACAGATGAGCATCCCATAGGGCCTTTTACTAAGAAACATACTTTACCAAACACATGTACTAAGTATTCATTTAAACTATGGTCTTTTCAGTTCCACACTTGGCTGCTTCTCAACCACATGGATTTGGTAGATAAAAACTGAAAGAAGCCTGTTGTATATTTGTCCCCCCCCCCCACTATTACTCGACAACTGATGTTGGTGTGTTTACAACCCTGTAACTTAGCAGTTTGGCAAAAGAAATCAATAGAATAAGCACTAGGCTTACAAAGAATAAGTCCTGGGGTTGATTTCTTTGACTAAAACCCTTGAAGATGGTGTTCCAGCATGGCTGCAGTCAAATGATTGGAATGTGTAAAAAAAAAATGACCAAGACTGTTGCTATGGTAATGGAGCTAAAGCAAACAGAGTAAAGCCCCTTGGCATAGATTGACCTTGAACTTTGTCATGCATGCACACTAAGTTATGACGCTCTGACTCACTTTCATTGCTTATAGCAGTACTTAGAAGAAAAGTGTGTAGTGTGAGGTCCTCTCACAAAGAACATTGAATTTCAGCTGTACAGGATCTCCTTGATTGCCAAGGAAGACAAAAACTTTGGAAACAGTCATAACAGTTGATGAATTGTGGGTCTATGATCCTGAAACCAAGGTTCTGTCTTCACAGTGGAAGACCCACATGATTTCACAACATCAAGGAAATCCAAGAGGATGCAATGAGGTAGCTGCTTACTATACCCCCCACCAAAAAGAGTTTCCAGGAAAACTTCCATCAATGGAAATAATGCTGGATAATGTGTGTAACTTCATAAGGAGACTACTTTGAAGATGAAATGTAGAAAAGCCAGTCCCCAATACTTTTTGATCAGGCCTCATATATATATATATGTTTGTTGTTGGCACTCTGTCACTTACGATGTTGAGGGTTCCAGTTGAGCCTATCAACGGAACAGCCTGCTCCTGAAATTAACGTGCAAGTGGCTGAGCACTCCACAGACACGTGTACCCTTTACGTAGTTCTCAGGGATATTCAGCGTGACAAGGCTGACCCTTTGAATTACAGGCACAACAGAAACAGGAAGTAAGAGTGAGAGAAAGTTGTAGTGAAAGA
The DNA here is from genome assembly GCF_046866305.1 of Octopus bimaculoides. Taxonomy (NCBI): domain Eukaryota; kingdom Metazoa; phylum Mollusca; class Cephalopoda; order Octopoda; family Octopodidae; genus Octopus; species Octopus bimaculoides. The sequence continues at coordinate 91,610,525 of NC_142931.1, read as the reverse complement.
GTACAGCAGGGTTCGCCACCATCCCCTGCCGGAGCCTCGTGGAGCTTTAGGTGTTTTTGCTCAATAAACACTCACAATGCCCAGTCTGGGAATCGAAACCGCGAGTCCGCTGCCCTAATCACTGGGCCATTGCACCTCCACACACACACACACACATATATATATACATAATGTACAAGCAAGACATGATCCTCCAAATTGTCTAGAAGGGCACTAACTCTGAATAACAACTGACTTGGTTACTGATGATTTGTCTCATCATGCATGCATAGGAAGCAAAGTTCTATATAATTTTATATACATATTTAATTTAGAATATACAAACTAGCAAAAATAGGTGTTTTAATCATATTCTTTACATTTGTCAAACATTGTTTTGCGTCATTTTTCTTTTTCCAGAGTTTACACTGCTTAAATTGTCCAAGTTTCCATCACCAGTGAAACTGGAGTTATGCAGAAAAACAAATGCAACTGTTATTTAATTTTGGAAATTATATTTTAAATATACATACATTAAGAAAATAGATAAGAGTTACATTTTATATTATTTTGTGGAACAACGGCCATTTGGCAAAGTCTATATTTGAAACCACTGAAACTCTAAAGCAGGAGTGTTAAGATGGATCCTTCTGGTAGTATAAAACACTCATGGCAGTATCATGTAAAAGCACCCAGCACATTATAAAGTGGCTGGCATCCAGCCATAGAAACCATTCCAAACCAGACTGGAGTCTAATGCAGCTCCCCAGCTCTGGCCAAAATGTCCAACCTATGCTAGCATGGACAACAGACGTTAAATGATGTTGTAAATGGTTTTAAATCTTAAATTAGTTATATATATATATATATATATATATATATATATGTATATATAAAATTTCTTAAGATTCAACCATTGAAACAAGAATAGGGAGTGTTCAATATATTAATGGGGAAAGTCTGGCATCACAGACTTCAGTGGTTTGGCCAGGTCTGTAAGATAAGTACCAGAAGACAATCACACCAACTTTTGTGGTGGCACTGACTTGCACACTGGAGAATCCAGTGCAGTGTACCAAAGAAGACCTGGGCAATACAAACTGAGGAAGACCTGAAGTTGTAGTACCTTGACCTCGAGCATGCTAAAGCCAGCACTATGGATTGGAAAGCATGGAATAACATCACTAGAGTTCTTCATCCAGTAGCATATTGGTTGAGAGGACAGCCTCCCCTTCCAGTTGTGAGCTAGGGAATAAAGAATAACGAAAGGACTGTAGACTTAATCTAGTTTAACTCTCCTGATACCAACCTGTCCAAGAACATCCTTAGTTCTTCAAATTAAAACTATGAAAACCAAAATGTCTTGTAAATTTGTTCCTACCAGCTTAATAAAAGTTGTTTTATGAAAGTCATTATTTTCAAAATTAATTTAAACAGGGTCAGTGGGTTTCATCAGAATTATGAGGACTAACAAAGTGGTTAAATAATCTCACTAAATTAAGCACCAAATACTCTCATGTAATAATTTTCTTTTATGTAGACATAATCTGTAATAGTAAAGGATTAAAAGAAAACTTTAGTAATTTTTTAAAACTATTTTCTTTGCCATACATATCCTCTTCCTTCTAATCCAGTTTCCCAAATTTATGGAGTTGCATAGAATTCAACCTCTTGTAAACTCACTTGTCCCACAGAAAGTGTTATGTACAAAACCTTCGAACTTCACAAGCCATTACAATTTCAAAACTCATTTTCAGCATCCTATAACACTTGCAATAGTTCAAAGCAAGAGTGTAGTTTGTTATAAACTTTTAAAGTTCCAATGGAATATATATATATGTGTGCAGGAGTGGCCGTGTGGTAAGTAGCTTGCTTACCAATCACATGGTTCCAGGTTCAGTCCCACTGTGTAGCACCTTGAGAAAAGTGTCTTCTACTATAGCCTCATGCCAACCAAATCCTTGTGAGTGGATTTGGTAGATGGAAACTGAAAGAAGCCCATCATATGTAGTGTGTATGTTTGTTTGTCCCCTTCCCCCCAAATCACTTGACAACCGATGTTGGTGCGTTTATATCCCTGTAACTTAGCAGTTTGGCAAAAGAGACTAATAGAATAAGTACTAGGCTTACAAAGAATAAGTCCTTGAGTTGATTTGCTTGACTAAAGGTGGTGCTTCAGCATGGCTGCAGCCTAAATGACTGAAACAAGAATATGTATCATCATCGTTTAACGTCTGCTTTCCATGCTGGCATGGTTTGACTGAGGACTGGCAAGCCAGAAGGCTGTACCAGGCTCCAATCTGATCTGGCAATTTTTCTACAGCTGGATGCCCTTCCTAAAGCCAACCACTCTGAGAGTGTAGTGGGTACTTTTGTTTTATTTCATCTCTTTAACCAAAATGATGCTACAAATAACTCTCCTCCAAATATAAAGTCACAACATTTATTGGCCTAATCAACCCCGCAGATGCATAATGGTGAGGTAGGTAGGATGATGAAAAGTTTGAGAGACTTCAGAAAAAACTTGAGAGCTAGTACATTAGTTTTATGTTGCTGAATAGCTTTTGTTTTTACACTTTTACAAATGGGGATGGCGGTGAGACTGAATTTGAATTTGCGCAGGAAGACGATATAGTAGACTATGAAATAAAGGTACGTTGAAATAGAGGGAATGTAGACAACAAAATAACTCGATATGAGTAATTATCACGAAATGTATTTTACGGAAAATAAAGTAAAAAAACAAATAAATAAAATACATTTACAATTATCAAAAAAAAAAAACATTTACTTAAAAATTTTATCTACAAAACAATATCTTAAATGACCTTTTCTCAGAAATTATTTCACCTTTACAGGAGCCGTCCCAAGAATGAATGAAGTAAATAAAACCCTGTAGTTATGCCGTAATTTATTTGGAAAAGGGATTCGATGATTCACTTTATGAACTCGGAATTAACTACTCTGGCAAACAGATTAGTAGCAGCACATTATTTCATTATCAGCTATATTATTTGTTAATATATTTTAAATATGAGAATATACCAATGCTCAGATGCTTCGCTAAAATACAAACACAATATTATAAGCTTAAAAATGCAGTCGAGGGTAAAAACACCTCAATACTCACACTTCTTAATTTTTGAGCAGAGAAAATAAACAAAATCACACACAGAAATGGCATTTAGATAAATAAATATACATGGTTATATATCTTAAACATTAATTAAAAAAAAAGATTATTTTTAACAAAAAAAGAGAAACGATTTAAAACATAAAATGCGTCATTTTTAGTAAAAATAAGAAAAAAGACATGGCGGCAGAGCAAAAGAAAAAAGGACAACGACGGCTGTTCTACATTTTTGTGTTGTTATTGTTGTTAGTCCCAGTAAATGAGTTATGTGTGAAGAGTTATGACTGAGCTGTTTGTGGCAGAGAGAAATCAGAGCAAGTTGGCGAGGAGTCGACAGGATTGAGGTAGAGGTAAAGTGGGGAATGAGTGTCAGTTACCCATCATGCAACACACACTCGTGTCACTTCCGGATCATTGTTCTGTTAAGGGGAAACCCTCATCATGGCGGCTGATGGTGAACCTGTGTATTGTTTATGTCGCCTGCCTTATGATGATACGCGGTTTATGATCGAATGTGACGTCTGCAATGACTGGTTTCATGGAAAGTAAGTTTACATCTGTTAACCTTTTTGCAGTGTTCGTTTACATAATTAAAACTAGCATGCATCTAAACATAGACCCGTCCTCTTAAACAGGCCGCACTGTTTTTCTCTTTTCCATCAACAATTCTATATACACCCAGTTTTTTTACTAGTTTTCTGGCATCTTCGATTTTGCAATGCATCTTTATTCTATTATTTAGTATGTAATTATTTGTTTTCTGTATATTGTTAAATAAACTTTAACCACTTTGATGAAATGTATTTCTATCTAACCTAAGTGGCTCTTCTTGTGTTTTGTTTGTATATGTGATGCCCCCGTCACATTCTTTAGCTGAACCTAGTTACGTTTTATTGACATCAATACATTTCAAAATCTTTAATGTTTGCTAAGCAAATTTTAATTATTATGTTTAAATTTCATCATAATTCTGCTTTTCCGACAATCACATATTTATTTCTGCGATGTGCTTGTGTACTGTCGACAAAATATGTTGGTATAATAATTAGTGGATACGAGAATAGCAGATCGTCTTCCTTCTCTTCCAGAAATAGTGCTATATTTACATACTCGTTGAATTATGTCGTCTCATTTTCTGTTTCATCAAATTTATATTGAAAAAACGGATTTAGTCTATTTTCACATTTGTTTTGTGGCTGTTAGATATACATTATCATCAATATTACTACTACCGTTGTCACCACCACTACCACTACCACTACCACCACCGCTACCACCACCATTATAAGCATCCCTATCATTAAGCAGCAATTGTAAACAACCATTCACGCTCCTTACTTTAACGATCTGAATTTTTATTATTTTTCTAAATGTAGT